>NC_071497.1:20456345-20698845 GCF_028500815.1 Rissa tridactyla
CTCAGTACCAACCCCTGAGAGACACCACTCATTGCTGCTTGCCACTTGGACATTGAGGTGTTGACCGCTTGAGTTGTGCTGTAATGCAAAGTAGCCATGAGTGGGTCCTGCACAACAGTAACAAAATTTTCAGTTTTAAAGCTTTTTAAAACAGGAAAATGTTCCAGAAAATGAATAATACTTTCACATACCCAATGCAAGCAGTATCTCAGGAGAACCTCATTGGGTAAAGCTTTGACTATGGTTCAGCATTTAGGCCTTCCTGAAACAGCATCTGGCTAACAAAGCCTAGCCTTCTTCACTGGCAAAGGCAAAACACAAATGAAAATGTCCAAAAGGACAAGGCACCCCTCTCACACTTTGGGAATAAGAGGGACATTTCAAAGATACATCTACTATACTGTGGTAAGTTTCACTTACATTCTTTATCTCATAATCTATTTAGATACACTGTGTTTTTTATTACATAGCTTCCCTATTATAATAAAAAGTTAGCATACAATTTTCGACACACGTCTACCAACCTGTTACATTCAGATCCCTCACAGAAATGATTCATTGTGTATGCAAATCTCAACTCTATTTTAAAGGGACAATAAAGATAATTTTCAAAATAACTACAGTGTAAAATGTATGGATAAATATATGGCCATATTAAAAAAAATTGGGGGGGGGGGAATACATAATGCATTCCCTCTATGCATTAAAAAGAAAAACTTCATTAATGATGGAAAAATAATGTGTGCAATAAAAACAGAATCTTTATTTAATTTATTAAATACAAAGTGGAGCATATCTGAAAACTGTTGAGATTGGTTAGCCAAAATCATTCTGTGAGGGATGCCTTTCATTTCTATTTTACCATGCAACCTTCCTTGACCTATGTAGAGCAGGCAATGCCTAATGAATGATGCCAATAAGCACTGTCTGCAACTGAATGGTCTTCAGCAGCCCCAAGGTAATTGTGACTTCAGCCTCCACTGTGCTTAAAAAGAGAAAGAATTGTTCCATTATGGGTTCTTTTATCCCGGGGTGCAAGGATGGAACTGTCTGGAAATCTCTGCATATTAGTGATCAGTGGCAAAGGCTTCAGCTGACTATATGAGCTGAAGATGTAAGTGCTGTCATTCTGGCCTTAGCCCCATCTCATACCATGGTAAGAGTGTTGTGCAGCCCCTGAAAAGACCACAGATCACATATATGTAACTAACAAACACATGGTTACACCCATCGTCTTTTCAACTTTGTGAATGTTATGCATGTGTCTGGAACCTAGACATAACAAGATCCTTGTGTATGTGCTGCAGTATCCATGTGAATGAAAAATTTTATATAAAAAAGGTAGGACACTTACTAATATAGCCAAGAACAGAGAGTGCTTCCTCTCCTGCTCTCTTCTGTGAATCTATGCAGACTAATTACAATCTAGAAAATGCAGTAGGAAATCCTCTTAAATACCTGTAGAACAGAACTCATCAACTCACTGACTGCAGTTACAACACATGCTCCAATACTAATAAACAGTTTTCAGTTCAGAAAAACAGTGACTAATGCATGCCATTACCTTTTAAAGGTGAGAACTTCTGTATCTTCACAGACAGTCTTACTCATCACAAACTTTTTAAAAGTTCTTATATAATCCATTTATAAAAACTGTTTTCCGAACACTGTACCCCTGATAATTTCTTTTTTCAGCCACTTCCCATGATATAACAGATTGAGTCTTAGATATTTCCTTTAGCCCTCTGTCTGACTAATTATACTATCGCGACAGCTACAGCCATAGTTGCCATAAGAAAGGGATGTTAAGAATTTAGTATATATTCCTGTGTATTTTGCTGCAAATTTTCTTGTGAAATGACAGAATAGGTGTGGTAGATCTACAAGCAGAGGCCTGCATACGGCCAAGGACACAGTGAGCCGAGTACACAGAAACAGGAACGCAGATATCAATATGGATGAAACGAAGAGGAACTGGTTCAATATAAACATGGAACAAGAAAACAGCTTCGTGTGCTTATCTTGGTGGGAACTGAACAAGCTGACTGGGTTAGTGATCTGAAATATGTGTTTACTTGCCTAGCAGGTGCATGGAAAGTTTTAGAGCTCAGGTATAAAAGCCGAGGCTGGAGAAGCAATAAACGATTTTGTGTTCATCACAGCCAGCGTCCATGCCTTCATACACCACAAGTAGGTTTTCAACAGCCTACTTCAGCAAGGACTCTGCCAGCCACCAATTGTCTTCAACAACAGCCTGAGAGACCTAGATTTTGTCTCTCTGTCATTACACACAAAGAAGTGAATCTGGCACTTCTGATTCCTTCACTTATCTTAAAAGCATGCCTCTTTACCTCTTTGTTTCTTATTCATTGACTGAAATAAAGGGGAAAACGTTGATGAACAAAAACCCCAATTTACTTTATGTACCATTACAATGTAGAGGGCTTTGCTAGTGCCCTCCACTGAAACATCTTTTAAACCCAGATAGCTGGGCTTAAGTGGCATGGAGAGACCTGAATGAGCTTTTTCCAACAAGATGAACTCATAAAGAAACCTCAATATTTGTAGAATCTCATTGAAATGATAGAAGTGTTTTCTAATCGCTAGGGGAATGAGAAAGCCATCTTCTTAGCATGGATGGTAGAGTGGTCGATGTCCTCAACTTCTGACAAGGTAATGGCGAGGGAAGATCTGTGGCAGCCGACATAGTGCTGACCCATGGGAAGAAGAGCTGTTTGTCATCTACAAGAAACGACAGAAAGGCAGGAGGGAAGTTAAAGTCCAAACTGAGTTCAACAGGCTTTAGTTAAACTGCCTTTAAGGGAGCATGATCCAGGCTTGTTTTTAAATATTTGATTCTTTTTAACTTCTGCACAGCTACAGTAGAGCATAATGGTGGAAAATGTATAATCTGAGAAGCTGGAAAACATTGTGTAAAAGCCCTTAGAAAGAATGAGCAGGACATGGTATGAAAAGATTTAACCTAACAGCACCCTGGACACCAAAAACTTCATATATCTTTTAGATGATATCTTGCCTTGTTAAAACTTAAAACCAGAGGAGATGTTCTGACCAAAAACACTCAAATCTTGTCAGCGTGCCACTTCAACCCAGCTGAAAATCTGCTATGCTCAATGAACTATGCTGACTAGCTGAAAAGTGGACAGAATTTACTACATATGCTCTGCCATGCATTCAATTGATTCATTCTGGAAAATGTCAGCTATTACTATGCCTATTATTAATATTCTAGGCAAATCTTACTGCTTATTTTTGCTTTGTTACCACGTGGTTTCTGGTCATAATTGTACCATTATTTCAGTTTACTTCCTTCAACTTAGTATAAATATTAAAACATTGTCAGTATGATTTTTTAAATATTCATATATCTGTTAATCGCTTGGAACTTGCACCTTGGATTAACAGATCGAGACTAGGGGGCTGAACTACAACATCTCCAAGTGATGGAAATTTCTGCAAATAGGCAGACTTTGGCAAAGCCAAAGGCACTTGTTCTGTGAAAATTATGAGGAACAACATCTGTGTGCCCAGAATGTGGAAAAATCAGTAGGAGTGACAGCGGATTCTTGTCCTTTCATTGCTGAAATTTAAATCAATATGATTTTCTTTCACATCAGATAAAGAATAACTGATGCAATATTTCTTATCTGGATTGCTCAGCTTCTGCAAGAGGATAGACTGGTGACCTACAATGTGATTTTGTGTTAAAAAAAACCACAACCCAGAAGTCAGGTTCTATCCTTGGGTTAAAGCCTAATATTGATTCATAATTCAACTGACTGGTAAAGGCTGTTTCCACTGAAATGCTAAAGCATGCAAAAAAACTGCATAATTGTTAAGATATATATGAACTTCTAAACACTCCAAATCAGAAAAAAAAATGGTAATGTTAATCTGTAAATGTCTGTATTATTCAAAAATGGAAAATCTATAGAGGTCAAGCATTTTGACATATGCCATTTTATACTGGAAGTGATTTTTTTATAGACCTTCACTAATTTACAGGTCTCTGCTTTTAAGAACTCTCCCTAAAGTCTCTCTATTCCCAAGCTCTGTGAAGACCCCAGTTATACCAGCGCCTACCTCCATTCACGCACAGGAGGTGGCTTCTCAGGAACCCAAGTCTGAGACATTATGAAGGTTAGAGAGACTCATCTATCACTCTGACAACTCCTCATATGCTACTCAAACCTGTGATCACTAATGACTTTGCCAGGGATTTGGCTATGGAGTGCACTAAAACTCAAATTGTTTTAGTGTGTAGTTACAATCCAGGCAGTTGAATATGTGCCTGTACAAGTGCTGTTGCCAGCTCAGACTTCCCTGATGATGTGGTGATACATCGTAGGCAGACAGGCAATGATGAAATTCACCTCAGAGAAAAGGGGACAAACACCACTGGGTACAGATCTGCTGACTTAATGGGAAGGACTTTTTTCCAGAAGCTAGAAGGACAAAGAAATTTTTAGCAGGTAATTAGGAAAAATAAAAATCTACAAAGAGACTAAGAACTAGAATAAAGGGGAACGGGGAGAGAGGCTTCTTTGTGATAGGGGCTAAGGAAGGGCAAAAAGAAAAACAGTAGGTCAAAATACCTAATGCTTTAACTGTGTGCAAAACCAAAGAAACATGAGGAAAAGACAAAAAGAGCTGTCAGCTTAAATATGTTATCAAATTCTGACTTAGCTTCTCTTCAGAAGGAAGAGAAACCCAAGAGAAGATGGCAGTTTCTGCATAGGGCAGTGACCACTTGGGGGGAACTGGCTGGAGTAAAAATTTGAGACCAACTACAGAACCACAGAGCAGAGGAGAAAAAGATAAAATAGAAAATTATCTATAAGAAGGTTTATTTTAATAAACTAAGAAATTTGGCAAATAATATTTCAACGAAATAAAATCTAAGTGAATAAAGGATTAAGAAAAAGCAATTCTTCAAAGAAATTATACAAGAAGACATGAAGAAATGACACTGAGAGATACAAATGATTCTGACAGAGGAAGAAGAGAGTATAATGAGACAGCACTCTCTACTGACCGTACAAAAGAAAAGTAAGTTTGAGAAAAGTGTATATAAAGAGTATTGGGAGCATTTAAGGACAACATTTAAAAAGGCAAAACTTGAGTTCCAACTTGCAACAAACTAGTATGATGTTGTCAGGAGGAAAACTATGGAGAGAATTGATTTGTAACTTAAAAAGATGGCAAATTTAGTGGTAAGAAAGACAAAAAAGAAAATATGAAGTAGGATTTTTTCCTTCAGTTTTCATAAAAAGAAGGTATAGATGATTGATAAGCCCAATACTAATGACAAGGTGACAAGATGTCAGCCTAGAACAGGGGAAGAGCGCTAGTCAGAGGGTACTTAGAAAAATAATTTCAGAAAATTTATACTACTGCAGAAAGTAGTCAAAAGCATATGTTAAGTGTAACTGACCATGTATAGCCAAGTGTATCTCTATCAGGCATGCGTCTGCCTCACAGTTAGTCCAAACACAAACCCACTATGAATAAGTGAAAAAATGTGAGGATCTAAAGAAAATTAGAGATCATTTTATACATTGAAATTTTTTCCTGTCAGACAGTTTTGATTTTCTTTGTTCAACCTTTAAAAACACAAGTGTGTGTCAATAAAACATCAAGCAAAGATCTTTTTCCAAAGCACAAAAATGAAAAGTTACTTCCCTGCTGCTCAACTCAAGACTGTATTCCTGGAAATTTCAATGCTGAAAATAGTTCACTGGTAATAAAGAAAACCTCATAAGTTTACTATGCCCACCCACAAAGATTAAAGTAGAATTTGGCTAATGGTACACTGGAACAATGACAATGTTGAAAAAGCAAGTCTTAAAAATTCCTAAGAAATGGTAGCAACAAACTTTATCTCAGAAGAGATCAAACAAAGCTGGTTGCTCTCTAAAGAGCAGCACAACTATCTGTACATTGAAGAAAAAAATATTCATTTAGTCGTTGCTGACTATGCCTTTGAAACCATTCTATCTTTGATTGTGATAATGCCACAGCATGGATCTTGGATGAAGCAGATTGAGATAATACTACATTTAAACATGTATCTATTTTGAAAACAAACTCATATTCTTTTTCTATATTAATATCATAGAGGTGTTTATCTTCCTGCATTTCTGGCAAAAGATTGTAGATGTCATCACATATCCAGCTTCAGGAAACTAAAACATTTATCAGTGGGAAGGTGTTGAGTTGTCACTAGGAAACTTCAAGAAAATGCAAAAGGAAAAGAATGACACTAGCTTTTAATGGCAAGATGAAATAGGCAAATTTTTTTTTGTGAGTTTCCATAATTGTGTGGTCATATACAGTTATAGAGACAATTCTGTTCTCTGTTAAATATAAAATCATTTTAATAAAATTAGTATCAAAAAACATCCATATATGCTAATTTGGACAGCATCACAAAATGGTTAAGGCTTGAAATTGGCTAGGTTGGTTGTCCTGCTCTGCAAGCAAGACCTGTTTGCTCAGGACCACGTCCCAATGGCTTTTGAGCATCACCAAGGAAGCAGACTCCACACCCTCTGGGCAACCTGTGCCCGTGTTTGGTCACACCTACAGTAAAAGTGTTTCCTTGTGTTCAGATGGAATTTCCTCTTCTTTAATTTGTACCCAGTCAGTGGACACTGCTGAGAAGAATCTGGTGCTCTCTTCCTCATTTCTTCCCATCAGGTATTTATACACATGAATAAGACCCCCCTGAGCCTTCTCTTCTCCAAGCTGAACAGACACATCTCTCTTTCTCCCAAATCATGTGACAGATGCTCCGATCCCTTCATCATCTTTGTGTCCCTGCCCTGGACTCAATACTGTAAGGCCATATCTATCTTGTACTGGGGAGCACAGACTTGGACCCAGCACTCCAGACGCGGCCTTACCAGTGCTGTGTAGAGAGCAAGAATCAGCTCTGATTTGCTGGCAATGCTCTTCCTAATGCAGTCCACAATGCTGTTGGTCTTTTACCTGAAGAAGGCACACAATTCCTCTGCAGAAAGCATAGGCAGAGAGAAAGCAATATGCATATATCAGATAGTATAATATTATCCCTGTGACTTGATCAAATTCTAGCTCAGATTGAATATGCAGGACTCCAAAGTAGACTGAGTAAATACTAGATTATATAAAAAATTATTTAATTCATCTCCTGCAAATGCAAAATATATTGTTCTTGGGATTTGTTTGCCCAGGATGTACAGCCTTCCAGTACCTAAAGGGGACCTACAGGAAAGAGACTCTTTATTAGGGAGTGTAGTGATAGGATGAGGGGTAATGGTTTTCAACTGAAAGAAGGTAGATTTAGGTCAGATATTAGGAAGAAATCCTTCATTCTGAGAGTGTTGAGGTACTGGAACAGGTTGCCCAGAGAAGTTGTGGATGCCCCATTCCTGGAAGTGTTCAAGGCCAGGCTGGCTGGGGCTTTGAGCAGCCTGGTCTAGTGGGGGGTGTCCCTGCCCATGGCAGGGGGATTGGAACTAGATGATCTTTAAGGTCCCTTCCAACTCTGTTCTATGATTCTACGACATGTTTGCATAGTACTCCTTATGAAGATAGACGCAGAAAGAGGGTTTGTTTCTAAGGAATTTAAAGTACAAATACTTGGTGACATTTTCCTCCTATCAGCCTTTCTTTTCTTTATTTTCCTATTTTTCAACTTTTCTTTCTTGACCTCATCATCATCCATTTCTTTTCCCCAATTCAAGAAGGCCATTCTCTCTAGAATAACTACAGTAGATGCTAAAAGAAAAGAATACAGGGTGGCAAACAAAGAACAGGGGAACATCAACTCTGAGACGTTTCATTTTGCCATACTGTTACGGAAAGCCTGCCACTGACATCAACAAGAAAAGTATTTGAACCTTTGTCCTTTAGCTATGTATTCTAAATCTTTTAATAATCAGGAATGATAGGGTATACAACCTTTTTTTGCAGACAAAATTGGATAATTTATATATAAGGTGGTAAGGGAGGAGCCTTGCAGATGAGTGCCTGGATAGGGTTAAGAAAAATATATAGTTCTTTTCTTATCAATGAGGATCACAATCTCTCCTTTAACATTCATAAAAATAATTGATACATTTTGGGTTTGTTTTATTTTATTTCCTGGAAAAAGTATGTTTTAGTGTGAGATAAGGTAAGGTAATCTATTCTGCCTTAAAATTCCTCCAGAGATTTTACTATAGATTTCTCTTCACTTTCTTATCCCAAGACAGTTCTGAAATGAAAAAAGGTCATGTAAACACATGAAAATATTGTTGTATAAGGCCATAAGTTTTTACACATGGGTGCTAGGATGTTGCAGCAGCTGATAACACTGTACATTATTTTGT
This sequence comes from Rissa tridactyla, assembly GCF_028500815.1. Lineage (NCBI taxonomy): Eukaryota > Metazoa > Chordata > Aves > Charadriiformes > Laridae > Rissa > Rissa tridactyla. Next base: position 20,464,721 of record NC_071497.1, read on the forward strand.
TATCGATTCAACTTTGTTAAAGTCCCAGAGTAATGCCTGATTTTGCAAGGGAAGACAAAGAATATTGTTTTAACGTATAATTCCTGCAAAAAGGATTGGATGAGATTTTAGATGTCCTGCCAAAGAACAAATAAAATATTAAAGGAGTTCCCCAGTGATAAGAGCATCTTTAAACAGGTAGGAATGTGGAAAATACAGTTTAAAGTGAAGGTTTACTCCAGGTTCTTTTTTTGACAGGAATACTCCTGAGTTTGTGGCATGGTTTAGCCCCTAGAGAGGCTAAACTTCAGAATTAGAGAATCTTGATTTATTTTTTCTTTGGCTCAAAAGACAATAAAAAAAAGAGAATATTTATATTTTTTATATCAAAAGGTATTAGTATTTTAAAATATCCAGTATTATGAACAAAACCACAGTTTGCAATAGTTGCCATCAATTGAGACTATGTTTTGTTAATCTTAAAATATTAAGATAACAAATATTAAATATAATAACAATAAAATAATTTTTTAAGAATCAGTGTTACCAGTTGTATCAGATACCAAAGAGGTATCATTGAACCTAATTCCAAAATATCCCAACATCATCTGGAAGAGCTGAAACATAATGCCTGTCTCATATCTTGACCTTGTAAAGATTGTAATTTTCAGCATCTCTCTGTCATGCCTACAGACTTAATCTGGTAAACACAGTCCAAAAATACACTAAATAGCCACTTTATCCATAAAATAACTAGAGATGCATCTTCATCAACAACATATGCACCTAAAATTTAATGTATAAGGTAAAGGAAAGTTCCGCCCTTTGAGGCAATTCAAAACTTCTTCCAATTCCCAAAAGGCACCGTCAGTAGCAGGTATCACATGCCTTCATTGGCTTTCAATCCCTCTTGCTAAGATATTCGACTTTACATGGAATGATTGGCCATTAGTGAGAAGGAGAGAAAAAAAGAGGAATAAAGAGACAGCAAACGCAGGTTGGCAGTCATGATTGCCACTGACAGCATGGGAGACCTGTATTGCACTCCCTCCCACTCTGAAGGGTTAATATAAAACCACTAAGAACCATCTAACTGGAACTAGAAGGCCACAATCCACCACCCTCCAAAGTAAGAACCTGACTATTATAACAGGGTGACCAGTCTAAAGTTTTTAGTCACACAACTCTAACAAGCTATTGTGGTGCAGCCGCCATGCTGGGGCTATGTTGCATGTCTGCTAGCAGGGCAAAATTGGTGCTGGAGGTGCCTGGTAAACTTAGTCTCCACCTCTGAGGCGAAGAGGCCTAGCAGAGACTTCTGAAGATCACAGTCACCGAGGGGATGAGCTTGGGAGGGACCTCTGGAGATCATCTTGTCAAACATCCTGCTCAAGCAGGGACAGATAGAGCAGATTGCCCAGCACTATGTCTAGTCTCCTCACATGGAGACTTCACAACTTCTATGGACAACCCATGCCAGTATTCAATCATCCTTCCAGTAAAACAGTTTTTCTCATTTTTAAATTGAGTGTCTTGTATTTTGGTTTGTGTCCATTTCCTTTTGTTCTGCCACTGGATACCAGTGAGAAGAGTCCGGCTCTGTATTCTTGACTCTCCCCTATATAGGTATTTATACACATTGAAATAATATCCTCCTGAGCCTTCTCTTCTCCAGGCCGAACAGCTCTCCCACCATCTACCTGTCTGACAGATTCTCCAGTCCCTTAATCATCTTCATGGGCTGTCATTGGACTTCCTCTAGTCTGCCCATGTCTCTCTTGTACTGGAGAGCACAGACCTTGACTCAGGACCCCAGATATGTCTCACCAGGGCTGACTAAAGGGGAAGGATTACCTCTTTCAATCTACTGGTGACACTTTTCCTAATGCAGTCCAAGATGCTGTTGACCTTTTTTGGCCACAAGGGCATCCTGCTGGCCTGTATCATCAGAAGCACCAGGTGCTTTCCTGGTCCTTTCCTGCTGCTGTCCACCTTCTTGGGAATTGAGGACAGGCTGACTGGCCTACACTATCCAGATCCTCCTTTTTGCCCTTCTTGAAGGGTGGAGTGACATTTGCTTCCTTGTAGTCATCAGAACTTCCCCTGATGGCAAGGCCTTTCCAAAGATGATCAAGAGCGGCCTTGCAATGATATCGGCCATCTCAGCACTTCTGGGTACATTCCATCAGGTAACAAGGGCTTACATACAACCAGTTTGTTTAAATGTTCCCTGGCTTGGCCCTCCTTCACTAAGAATGTCTTCCTTACTCCACTTTCCCACTGGTCTCAGAGGCCTGAAGCTCAGTCTTACAAGGTGACTTTCCTGAATTGTCCTGGGACTCCAATGCACACTGTGTCTTCCCAGACCTCCCCTCCATCTGTCCGGTGAGGCTGCAGTTTGTCATCCCTTCATCTACTGAGGTGAATGTTTCACGTACCTTCTGGCCACATGAAAATGTTGTTAAGCAGTTCATGGTTGAGAAAGGCTAGCTACCTGCTAGGTTATCTGGAGATTCCTCTCCATCTTTGGCTTCATTAGTATTTAGTAAGCGTATGTAGCCTTTCAGTATGAAATACAAAATTTCTTTAAATTTTACAAGGTAAGCACCCTAAGGTAAGTGCTTTGGCAGATAAAACCAGGAATTAATTTGGAACTGTAAGAGCTGCTACTACAATGGAGACCTCTGAGCTGTGAGAAAAAGGATCAATGTTATGGGATAAAAGTTAGTGAAGTCTCATGCATGTAGATATGGGAAAGCATGTGTGAATAGAAGCAATGCAATTTGGACGATTGATATTTTCTTAGTCATCTGTCAACATATATATATCCTAATTTATTCAATACAGATTGATTCACCATATCTTAATGAACTCTCTTTACAAACACATGTAATGTAAATATTACGCAAAATTCTTCTGGAATTCTCATGATTTTTAAATATTGAATAAGAGTACTCCAAAACAACAGTGCCAAAACCCAAACCAGTACTTTCTCAGGATCTTAGAAATTATATCCCACTAACATTTGTGCAGTATTTTATTTTTCAGCCTGGTTTTGGTTCACTGCGGTGATTAATATTTCAGCAAGTGATTCATGTTTAATTTCTTTTGCATCCCAAATGTCTCCCATATAATCAGAAGGTGTCAAGTGAAACCATTTTATATTATACTGAAATGAAATTATCTCAGAAACAAGCAGAAATTTTTTGCATTTGTAGAAGCAAACTTGGCTGATTTCTCCCTCAGTTGCTCTTCTGTAATCCACTGATTTTGAGAACCTGATTTAAACAATCACTTTCTGGTTATTTTTCATTAATTTTACAGGATACTCATCAATACTCTGAGCACAAGAGTGCAGTGATTTGCATAATCCATACAAGGGTACAGCAATCTTCCCATTATGATTAGTTAATAACCTTTCAGCTATGTGTTTGAAATCAGAGCACTAAGGCTGTTTGCCAGAAGACAGAAAACACATTCATATATCACTCTTCCATGCTGAACCACAGAGTTTTCATGTTTCATAGTTTTCATGTGTTTCATTGTTTTTTTAACATGAAAATTTTGCAGTTTTCATGTACCAGAAGACCAAAACTGATAAATAAAACCTTTGCATAGGTAGTAGTAGTATGAAACACAAAACATAATTACCTTAAAAAAAAAAAAGATGCAAAAAGCCAGCAGCAGAAATATGGGACATCTATATGGGCAATAGGGATCAAATATTTCTCTCTCTCCACTGAAGACCTTCAAAACACTAATCAGCCACAGACATGGTTGAGAAAATTTTGCACAAGCTGCTGTGTGCAGAAGAGATTCCCTGAAAACTTATAGATATGCCAATCAATCAGTTCTACTTCTTAGTAGGTAGGTACATATTTAAAAAAATGTGGATTAAAAAGAAAGGAAAGATGGTAAGTCTTATAGCCTATTTGATGTCATGTATAAAGAAGACATGTTAATGCACTGAAATACCAATGCCTTCCTTATGAATAAAGCATGGACCTTGCTTACACTGCTCATAATTATGGTAATATTACACTCTTATGATACTCTGTACTTGCAGAATAAATAAAAAAAAATAAAATAAAGGAAAATGAAAGTTAGTAGAAATTATGGATCCTTCTTTCATCCATCACAGGAAGCGAATGGTCAGATGGCCACGGAGGAACAGAAGCAATAACTTCAAAGACTGTTGGTTGGAAGGACAGCATCTGAAAAAAAAGCCAGCAGCTCAAATTTGGAAACATGAAGTTGATATGAAATGGCAGACTTTTTATCACTTCCTCCTTATCAGAGATGTATAGATCAAAAAATACATTCATATAAATAATGCAAAATAGATTTTATTGCAGAAAAGATAGAAAGGTTGAGCTAGTTGAACAGATAAAGAATACATTGATTGCTCAGACATCTGAAGAAGTAGACACTTATCTTCTGTGTCTGATATCTTCTAATATCAGCTGATCTTCTTTCTTGATTACAAAATCTACAAAGCTGATGATGATCACTGTAACTGAGCATTTATGAAAAAGTACCTGAAAAACAGCTCATTTGACAGATTACAGAGCCTACTTAAAAAATGACAGACAACTACACAGAGCTTCCATATACACTCCTCTTCTGCAGTTTTAGATCTAAACCCAGATCTAAAAAGGACCTAAATGCCCCAAATGGCATCTAAGCACCACACTTAGGTACCAGAAATTAGGTACTAAAATTCCAAACTTCAGCTATCTCATCTGTTAATTAAGGTCCACAGAAAGGTAACTGCTGCCTAGAGATAGGCAAGATTCCCAGTCAGAACAGCTAGGAAGGCTCTTGATTTAAATGCTACCATGGAAATATGAAGGTTTAATTTCTGTCCTATGCAGTCCAGAATGGCAGTTTCTTTGCCCAAGCAAATGCAGAGGCACTGTATAAGGTGTCATTGATACAGCTGGTGACACCTGACATGCTTTAAAGGAACATGGCTACTCTAGAAGGTGAGTGCCTCAGGTTGAGGCTCGTTTAGCTCTTAGACAGTTCACTTCAGGAGAAGGTTCAGGGCCAACGATGCTGCTTTTCAAAAGATGTTCAAAGGAAAGGATTTAAAATAAATGTTGTTTGTGTTTCCTCATTGGCTGAGGAATAGTCCTCTCAGGGACTACTTGCTCAGCAGGTTGTGAGGCTTCAGAGCTCCCTCAATTTGCAGCCCATGGATGCTACAGTCAGAGCAGGCACATAACACTTGGCCTTCAATTCCACTTGAGAGGCCACACACCAAAAAGTTCAGAGTTGTAATGTTTTACTTATTTAACTCTTTTTACTCTTAGTCAACTTCTTACTACTCTTTCACTTAAATGACTAATGGCTTTTGTGTTGTTTTTTTTTTGGAGGAGGAGGGTTGTTACTCAACTTTGTATCCTTTGCCTACCATGACTTTACTTAAATAAAAGTCCTGTTTCTAAAGAATCTAGTTTACTACTTTTAAGAGACTTCTACAATAGTTTTAAGGTTATATTAACCTACAAGTAACAAATAGTCAGAACACTTAACTTCAGCACACTGCATAAAAGTGGAATGATATAAGCAAAATGTTAAGCATACCAAAGGAAAACAAACAAGTACTAGAAAGTTTTCATTCTGAAAAAGCTGAAAAAGATTAGATGTCACTATGTTTGTCACAGATTACTTCTTACTGTTCTCTAAGCTTTAAGGAATAACAATTCTGATAAGCTCAAGAGATGTTAGTGGCACAAAATATCAGACTGCAAATGGCTACCGAAGAATGGAAATATGAAACCTAACTAGTAGGCTTACGCAAACAGAAATCATTGGGTTTCACTTGTACATTATTTCAGTATGCTGAATCCTGAAAGACAGCGACTTCCCTGTCACCACGGTAACTTTTTTTGTCCACCTGTGAGATACTCCTACTTCATAGTAAGAAGGAGAAAAGTCCCTCCCCATGGTGTTTAAAATATCCATGAAGAACCAATACGTGACAAAATGAAATGAAGCTGTATGCTATAATTTCCCATTAATGGAAAATAGTTTGAAAAGTTCAGATTTAGTCACTAGGAAACATTTCTAAATATCTCTGACTAAGTAACTGGAAGTACTGCCAACACTGGATTAGCACTGTACCACACGCAGTTCCTTCTGTCATACACCAGAGGATACATGGAGTGATGGGAATAAATTAAAATTTAATCTTTCAGATGTCTGTCATTTTTCAGAGCTCCCTATGAGGCTGTTTATACCGAGTTCAAACAGAAGCCTTTTGACTGTGCTGAAGGCACAGCAGATGATACCATTTTCTGTAGACTGAAAAGACAAAACTTAATCCTTCGCAACTGTCATTAGTCTGCACTTGATTTAGTGCTCAAATGAATATTGTTCTACAATTATTTAATTGAAATTAATGAGATAAACAGTTACACTTTTTTAGAAAACTTAGGGAAATCCTTTTGTCTCAGTGTACACACCTAAAGAAAAAACTGGAAGGAAGCATAACCTTAGTCCTTCACACTGGGCTGAAAGTATTTTAAGTATTTTAATACTAATCAATGCTTATTTGTGCTATGAATTTCTACTGTACATTGTATAAATGTAATATACATCTTCAACCTCACAAAAACAAAAAAAAGCATCAGAGAGTTTATGGGTACCTTTGTGCTCCCCAAGACTCCTGACTGAACTAGGATCAGTCATCACTTGGAATTCCATCATCTTATAACAGGTACCATTGCTCAAACAAAATCTTCCCTAACTTCCAGCAGAAATAGCACCTGTATGTGCTTCCTGTGGCCAGAAGCCAAGGTACTGGAAAGTCTTACTCTAGGCCAGACATAGATTCACCAGTGTTAGATGGAAGAACTGTTACTCCATCTAGACCCTTTCTAGATCTCGGAAATGAGCAAAACAACACTATTCAGTGTTTCTCATCCGTACAAAAAATGGGATTAATATGCCTTTGTTCTAAGCCAACAGGAGTTGGCACTCCTGGTGTTCCTTAAATAACAGAATAACAGAATACAGTGCTACCAATTTACACTCTGTATGCTAATCATTTTCCAGCACTTGAAATGTTTAAAGCTATGAATGGAATGTACCACAAATAAAAGAAGGTTATGCTACAGAGACACTGGGACTCATTTTATTTTCATTTATACATGTATCAAGAACAAGTGTAAAATCAGTGGAATTATACTAGTATAAAAGTGGCATAGAAGAAGAATTCAGCATATTGTAAAGAACAAACAAGAAATCATTTAATGTAATCTGCCACATCATTCATAGTTGTACCAATTCACCAAGGCACAGGAGTACACAAAATTGGCTGTATTTGACTGATCTAGCACCAGAGCTGGATGAGGATGGAACGTATCTATCAACTTTGCAGATGCTGGGCCATTACAGCTTAATGATTGTAACCCACTCATGAATCAGTCATGAGTTATACGAAAGAGGCAGCTGATACTGAGCTCAAAGCAGAAAATGGCATGCAAAATCCAAAATGAAATACATTAACCTTCACAGCCTTTGATACGGAAAGCTGTTATTTTACAACTGAACAAGAATTATGTAACCAACTATACCGTGAAGTGTACATGTGTGACTTTTTACTGAATTTGCCCAACAATATAGTGCTGAAGAAGATATTTCAAATTTCATATAATTATATATATTTATATATTTATAAAGTTCAGCTACGGTGAGCACATTCACTACTGCCTATACAAAATGCTAAGCTTGATCAACTCCTTTCTGTATGGCACATAAAAAGGAGAGAAAAGCAAAACCAATACCAAACCTACTAAAGATGAAGTTTTGAAAAGGTGGCACCAGTGAGACAGCAGAGCAGTAGCACCCAGGCAATATAGTCAGCGACATTATCATGCAAAACGAGAGTAGAAAACAGCAGATGCAAATATCTGACATCTGTTGCCCGAATTAGAAGACCAAGGTGAATATCACCTGAAGGTGCTGACAGCGTAATGAAAACAAAAGACAATCCTCAAACCTAGTGTTACTAAACACTGATAAAACAGCTGGGGTGAGCCCCTGCTCCAAACAGCATTTAGAGTCCAGTGTAGCGATAATTTGATGGAGAAGGAATAAAGAATTGCTAAGGTCTTCTAACTGTTTTTCAAGGATATAAAAACATAACAAGCCCTGCTCTTCCTCTGACAGTGCAGTCTGTCAGCTAGCTAGAGTGTATGAAGAGTGAGAACTTTAAAAACATTTCTCAGATTAATTGTTAAATAATGATGTTACTATGAAGATAAGCTACTGTAGGTTGCTTTATTTCAAGTAGGCTAAGAGGCTAGAGAAGGACACAAGAGGAATGTTTTTGCTCTGGATAATGGAGTGTGAAAACATGATTAGGCCCATTTTACATGTGCAATTATATTACAACTTCTCTTGCATAGGAACTGGTTCATTTTTTTCAGAGAGCCATTTACAAAATTAGAACATCGTGTTCATACACAGCCAGATCCATGCTTGCTGTAGGCAATGAGGCATATTATCAACCTGCAAATCTGCCTGAGTGCTACTCAAGCTAGTGAGATGTGTGACAAATTACTTCAGTGTGACATATCATACTTTGTTGCACACTGGACTACAGTTTTGTTTTTTTTTTTAATGGATTATGTCCTTTTATTTCCCTCATACATGCGACAAACTAAAAAAAAAAAACATAATAAAAAAAAAAGAAACTGGTTTCAGTCTCTGTGAAAAGCTTATAGTGCATCATTCTCACAGTGCTCCACAATTAATATCTTGCATCTGCCAGGCTTTCCATAGGAAAATTAATTCAACCTGTCATCAGTGCACTGTTACCATGTCATTTCCATCATCAAAACTTTCCTTCACAACAAAAGAGTGTGCCACCCCAATAGAAAAACCTACAAGTCAATGTGTGTGTGTGGGAGAAGGGCAAACTCTATGCTGCCACAGTTTTCACTGGTGAGAAGGCACAAAGCAATCTGCCAGTGTTTGGGTTTTTTTTTTAACTTCTACTGCTGTGGAAAGTTTATGTGCTCGTCCTGTTTCATATTCATCTGCAAACATGAAGTACCTGAAATCCTGAATCTCCCTCTTCAGAATTCTTTGCTGCTGGGAGGATAGAGGACAGTATATGGGCAAGAGACCAAACAAGTTACCAAAGCAAGATATCTTTCTTCTGTCTCTGACAACCAGAAGCTCTGTTTCACCAGTGGGAAAACCACACTTTCTTGTTTCTCCACTGAGAGCTTTCCCTCCACCGTCTGCATGGTCAGATTTCCTCTCATCAGCAATGGAGATATGTGTCAGTAGCTAGATAGTTAGAGAAGGACCAAAAGCACGTACACAAGTGAGAAGACAGGTCAGATCATATACATTAAAGGGCCTTTATTAGGGCTTTTCATTTGATTTTATTTTTCATTTTATTAAGAAAGCTTCTCCGTTAATATTGGTTCAGTCTAGTGTAGTTGGTGTGAATGGAAATGAGCCAATTTAGAGCTGAGGGCATAGCCAAATGATTTTCCAACATCTATCATTTCATGTGTCAGAGAGAAATGCTACTGCGTAAACTGTCAGCTCAGATGCCTCTTTGGTGTTGTCCCTGTAAATGTGAGTTGACCACTTCATGTTCAACTCTGTGCAACTATGGCAAACCTGCTAATGAAACAGTAAGGTCAAGGTCATTCAAAGACAGAAATGACATTTATGGAAAGTTTTACATTTGATTAAAGACGACAAAATTTGAGCTAAATAGGCATGACTAGAAGCACTAGATGCTAAATTATTCTGTATAATTCTGTGATTCAGAAACATGAATTAGCTGATGCTCAAGGCAATGAAGTGTTGAAGTTTTAATACGGAAAGTTCTGCCTATTGCCATTAATAAGAATTGCCCTGATAAATACTTCTCTCTCACATGCCACACGCATCCGTGCAATGATGCCCAGCAGGACATGCGTACTAAGTAATTAACTGCAGCTTCTTCTGAAATCTACCTTATAACGTGCCAAGACTTTTCATAATTCTGACATTTACTTTCAGAAAATAAAAAATACATGGTGATGAATAGAGCCGTGAAGTCCAGATTTGGGCTTAAGCTCTGTTTTGAATGTACTATGTGGAGATATGACAAGGGCAAGGTCCACGAAAATGGTGCACATATCATAGTGGCAAGAGCAACAAGGCACAACATGATCATACATTCCTTCTATCAGTAATGGTATATTAACAGTATTTTTGTTGTTACATAACAATTATCTGGGATGAAGGAAGCAGTTACAATATACATTAATTTTTTGAAAATCTTCCTGAAAATATGAGTTTAAATTTTTAATACACGCTGACAAGCATATTCCTCCTTAAAATAGTCTCAGCTCTAAGAAGGAAAAAATCAGGTTTGCATATTTGAAACAAAAAAGTACCATGATGGTATCTGCATTTGAACCTACACTTTATTCATTTTTTTGCGTAAAATTATAATCTGAAATTTGATACATAATATTTGGCTTTTCTTCTGAAGTTTTAATTCTTTAAACCACTTGCATATTGTAATGTGAATTTCAACCAAGATCTCATTTACTTCATTTTAGTTCTCAGAAGATCAGCTTCTCTTCAAACTTTTGGCGCAATTTCAAGTAAATCAGTACCCAATACAAAGTAAATATCTATTCTGAAACAGCATAGTCACACAAACTACACAGCAACTAGTTGTATTTATATGCTATACTATTGGGCTTGTGCTATAGTTACTGTGATCCTTCACAATATGGACTACCTATTTGTTCTTGAAACTCTTACTGATTGACGTGAAAGGTAGATATATAAATGGTTAGCCATAATTTTGAAAAATGTTAGAAAACATTAATATAGTATATTTTAAAACAAAGAAAAACACACATAAAGAGAATACATCATCATCCATTTCCATTTTACAAGAGCATTTCTCCTAAAGGATAATGTCATAAAAATGTAACTCATTAGCATTTCCCTTGCCTTTTTCTAAATCATTAACGTGATTGTTTTAAGAGCTCATAATATAGAGATTTTTATCTTGAAGGCTTGTCTTCATGGTCTAATTATAACTTAAAAATTAAACTTTTAAGCTCTTAAGTGCAAATGTAGAAGGAAGCTACCACGTCCATTTTATTTTCAAAACTCAGATATGTGTACAGTTAACCATATTTGCAGTTTTCAGATCAAATGTTTAGAAAATTCAGTTCCCTTGGCTCTACATGTCAATTGCTTTGTACATGGAAGTCAAAGGCAAAATTCCAGCTGACTTCAGTGAAGTACCAGAAAATTTCATATGAACATAAAGAGACGTTCAAAAACACTCAAACTCTGCAAATATCAATACAGAAATATCTGCATGCTTTTATTAAATACATTGACATATATTAGTTTACATACTTTCTGAATAATACCAAAATTTTATGTTAGATAAACCATCCTGAAATCACTTTATTAAAAAGCTTCTCATAACTGAAGTTAATAAAGCTTTAACATTTCTGAAAACTGCCTTTTTCCTCTGTGTAATTTTTAAGCAATTCTTATATCTGTCAACAGCACATGGACACAAACACATTTAAAATAATATACAAAAACAGGTTACTTTGCATTTTTGTTATCAAAAACCTGGAAAATAATTTTAAGTTGCAGCACAGCAGTAAGAAAGGTGTCTTGATTATTAAGAGTACCTTCCTCAGAGGGTAGAAAATGGTAAACAGTGATTAGGTTTTATCTTTTTTTCTAGACATTAATTAGTTTATCTTTTATTTTGTTGTAAGATGCCTCACTGATATTGTTCCTTGATTATTCATTACTTGAAAGTTTTACCTTTAGTTTTATTTATGTATTTTAAAAATGCATTGAACATTAATAATAATAATAACTAGGAAGAGGTTATTTGTCACAGAAACAAATAAAATTTGCCCTAGACCAGATTATATGCAGTCTTGTGTTTAAGATGGAAGACCTATTTTGACAGGATTCTGGTTAGAGTGAAATGAATGGCAAAAATCACAGTTACTTCAGTGGGATCAAGTCTTTGCCTACAGTGGTATCAAATCTTTACAGTATTTTTCAATTTGTACAAGACAAATTATCTATAAAATAGTTCATATTTAATGTAAGACTGCTAACAATTCTTTAAGGAATAGAAAAGTGTTTTGAAGAAATTACTGCTGTTATCTGAAGTATTGTTACAGAAAAGTAACATTCCTACCAGCCATTTTCTGGCCAAAAAATCATTATAACTCTGACATATCTACCATCAGCAAATGATTATTCATTTATTCTCTCAAACGCATGAAGTTACTCAGTTTCACTGTTACGCTACTCCTCATTTGCACCACTCTTCTCTGCCATCATATATATGTTCTATAACATTGTTCTTGAAGTTCTGACATCAGAAAACAACACCTTCAAGGTCTTCTATACTAGTCTTTTCACATATTTACAGGTTACTGGTGTTAGTATTGGATATAGATTGGAAATATACTACTGTTAAATTGGTCTCAGTTAATTTGTAATACTTTTATTTTCTGCGGTGTGTTTATAATGAACTCAAAACAAATTTGTATGGCAATCTACTGCTCACATCCTTGTGAATTGTTATCAGTACTTACTAGTGTAACACACATTTAAAAAGAATGCTTTTAAAACACACTTTTAAAAGCAGACAATACAGGAGTTTAATATCCAGCTTTAGGTGTCATTTGATGGATGGGAGTAGCTAATAGTTAAGAGGAGTTCACCACTTCTAAAGAAAAGGAGACAGATTTAATCCTTGCTTCCCTAAGAGTAAGAAATTAGGTATAGGGGAGGAATGCCCAATAAAACACATACCTCTCTGCTGGCCTGTGGTTAAAGGTGAGAATTCTTGCAAAGTGCTCAATCCCAGATCAAAACTGGGATCACCACATGGCTTTTATATTCAGTGCTGAGTGCTTATGTCTTAACTCATTAATTTGCAAACTAATCCTTGATTCTATCACCTTTGCTGCCAACATTTGAGCTGCTCGAGATTATAATTGAGCTGTTTCCTTTTCACTGGAATTGATTGTATACAACTTGACAGTTTGATCAGAGATCCAGTGATTTGTTGGGTGGAAATACCATGCCATTGGGATGCATAAGCCCCAATGGGCCTGTTAGACACAGCTTGGCTGTTCTCCATATTGACCGTTACAAGTTTTAAAGGCCTGTACATATGCGTAAAGAAAATTATGTTTATGACAGCCAGCATGTAGCACATTCCTACTTCTGGTTAGTCACTCCATTCAGACACTTCTGTCACTGCTTCTGCAACACGAAGCAATGTGTTGACAGCTGTTATTTATCTTTCAAAGCCACAAAAAGTTAGAATAAACATTATGAATTACGTATCGGGCAGGATAAATGTTAGGGTGCAAGAAGAACAGTAAAATTTAATGTAAAGTAGATTATAAGATTTTCAGTGGAGAAAAAAGTGTTAACCTCACTGAAAAAAAAATGTGCAGTTACAGGACAGCACCAAGTATTTCATTTGTTGATAATACAAAACTTCTCCAGCCAGCCAGCCAGCCACTGAAATAACTTGTTAGGCACACATAAACCTGTCTGAAGCAGGTTATTTAAAACTGCATTTGTCCAGAACATCCTGTTATTTTCTCACTATTATACTACTTATATCCCTTTCCTCTAAAGAAGTTGGCGCTTGAGACGACAGAACAGAGCTCTCAGGTAGGGTGTTGCACTGAGAGGCAGCTCAGCCATAGGGACTGACAGTGTCCAGATCCTCAACTTCCAGCAGACCCACTGAAGAAAACACAACGAGCTGCAAAATATGGGTCTGGATCTAAACTTCTAACTCAAGATACCTTTTTGCATCCATTGCCATTACAAAAAGTACTCCACCATTACACATGCTACTGTGTCTACTTTTCCTCCTTCCAATCTTCTCATTTTTGTATCTGACTGTGATCTTATTTTGACTACTTTTTGAGCAGCACAAGTTCACTAGCTTCAGGGAAACTGAATTTGATTAACAGTGGTGGAGTTATATTAGAGATAGCCAATGATGTTGACATGATCATTGTTAATGCTAGACTCATTTTGCAAGAAGCAGATTTTTTTTCCCCATTTTCTGTCACTATGGTAACAACAACCAGTGACTTGCTGTGACAGCATGGGTAGGGGTGGGAGTTGTGATGAAAACGAAGCCATAAAAATATTCCTCTTGGCAACAAATTAAATCTGAACTAGAGTCATATTACTATTTTCTCTCCATACATCTCATCTATCTTTTCCATGCTGTCTTTCCACCAGATTGTTAAAAATCCCTGGTTGCTATTTCTAAATTGTGTGATGCGTGAAAAGTTTTTTGCTTTGGCACTTTTAAGATTGGAGAGTGCTGATGCGGAGTTCTCAGCCTAATAAATTCAGGATTTAGCATTTACCTTGGCTCTTCAAGGCAATATTTTATTACTGCTCGTAATTACAGGAAAGCCCTGAGGGGGCCTTAGGAACATATATATGTGTATATATATATATACACACTATAAATATGAATATTGATTCAGTCAGTCAATCAGCCAGGCATTATTTTATATAGTACATCTACCTTTCAGTGTTCATCTTTGGTCACTGTAGATAAATAATGCAAAAGGAATTAGAACCATAAATAAAGTTTCTGCACAGGAAGAATAGTTCTGACATAAGATGTATACACAATAAATATGCACAGGAGAGCAACTTGTTAATAAGATAACTAGTATTATAACTTCTGTAGTAGCGTTCTCAATCGTGCCATGAACCAGATGTCAACCACATTCCTTAGAGGCCAGCTATTAATTCCTTGGCTACGCAGCAATATAAGCAACATTACTTTAAACATGGGCTGTTTCTTCTCTACTCTTTAACTATCCCACAGTGATGAAATTGTAATGAAAAGAGATGCGGAACTCTAACAGACAGTCATTTGCAATCCACTCAAGTGGATATAACTGCCCAGAGACAGGTTATTTCTGTTTATGCTTTTTATCAAATTAAGGCTAAATACACCTGGTTTCTTAAAATTCCTCCTTTCACTCTTGTAAGTATATATACTTCAAAGTGACCTTCTTATTTGTAGATTTGTACAGATTGAACAGAACACATGCTGCATGGTGCTAATCCAGCAAAAAATTAAAATGCATTCTTAAATTTATGAGTCATCTCACTGTCATTGAATCAACATTAAGCCTCATCTTATTTTTGAGAGTGTTCGCTAAGTTTGAAGTGAAATGCATATATAAGTGCTTTGCTAGATAAGTTATTACATTTCCACCATTTCCTTGACAAATAATTGACACCAAAAAAAAAAATTAAAAATTGGACAATGGAATATCTGAAATCTCCTTAAGTTCCGAATATTACAGTAAGTGTTGTTTAGTAAGAACAGAAGTTTACTTGTATTTCCACCCTCAAAATAGCATTCATATTTACCAACAAAATGTGTGGGTTGACCCTGGCTAGCAGGTATACCCCTAACCCATTGCTTACTCACTTGCCCCCACAGCAAAATGGAGGAAGAACTGGAAGATCATAAGTGAGTTAAAGGCAGTTTAATAAGCAAAGGAAAAAAGAAGAAAGAAAATAAATTTAAAAAAATAAAAAAAAAGTGATGCAAAAGCACTCACCACCTCCCACAAGTAGACTGATGATCACAGCTAGTCCACAAGTAATGGCTACCTAGCCAAAACTCATCTCCCCTCCAGTTTTAATGATGCTCATGGTCTAATATGGTATGGAATATCCCTTTGGCCAGTTGGGGACAGCTGTCCCAACTGTGATCCCTTCCCACCACTTGCCCATTCCCAAACTACTCACTGATGGGGCAGAGCAAGAGACAGAGGAGGCCTTGACTCTGTGCAAGCCCTTCTTAACAATAGCCAAAACATTAGTGTTATGAACACTGTTTCGATAACAAATCCAAAACACAGCACCATAAGGGCCGCTATGAAGAAAGTCAACTCCCACCCCAGCCAGATCCAAAAGAGCTGTAATTACAGAAAAATTTGTAAAATAAAATTTAAAAAATAGATTGTGATTGTTTATGCATCAAAGCATTGTTAGATAATTTTGCAAGTAAAACTGAGTCTGTCCAATAAAAACCAGAAAGTGTGAAGATGAGCCTGCACAAAGACGTAAACTCTAATATCTTTCCACTGACTAAGACCGATGATCCAGCAGTTTTTTCCTAGTCTTACTTCCCTTGAATAATACCTGTTCCACATGCTGTTTATTTCAGTGAGAGTTCTTGTAAAGCTTTCTTCTTATAATCAAGGCAGCAGAATTTTTCCTACATGGGAACCAACCTGAGATTTAAAACTAGTTTTGAGAAATTATTTTTTCATCTGTGCCACAGACTAGCATGAACTATTACCAACCAATAGTTCAGTGAGTGGCCTCTGCTAAGTTAATCAGATCTGATCAACACTGTTATATATTAACAGACCACATAATACCTTGTCCAAATCAGATCTGAAGAACTCTAATAACATAACATTGGCTCATTGCTTCCAATTTCCTATCTATTCAACTCATAAGCAAGGTTGTTTGTCAATGATGCTGATATATAACCTCTTGGCAATATTAAGTTCTTTTAGAGAAATGTAAATTAATGCCTGACCATTTACTTGTTATTCTGTTTGGTAAACCTTTATGGGATACTTAAATAACAGCTGAATGAATAACGGAGTTCATCTAGAAAAGAGTAATTTGGTAAATTATTTCAAAGTGGCATTTACCATGATTATATTAGTGAAAAGCACATTATTGTATTACTTTTTCCTTGACAGTATACTGAAATATAAAGTACTCTTTGGAGACATCAACAACATTTCACTTTTTCCAGTTAAATTGATTTGATTTCTGATTTGGCAGTTGCTCTCCACACTTTAACAGCTAAGCCTATCCAACTGTATCATAACAGGCAGGCTTTTAAACTGACAGTCTAAGGAACAGAATGTTAATATCTTCATATTTTACATTCAAGCATACACGTATTGACAAGTACACAACTGCTGAGACACAAGGATAGTCCAATAAACATGTAACAGACCTTCAGTACAAAAATTAATTTTAATTCTTGTCAATTATGTAACAATTTATATAATTTATACTTTATACGATATTTCATAAATAGGGGAATAATTTTGGAGACATTCCTGTTTACTTGCCAGAGCTGACCAACAGGTTACTATTCTCAAAATCCCCAGAGCATCCAAGTGCAGTCTCAGGTATCCTCAAAAACAGCCCTATTTCCTTTCAACACAATTTGTCTTAATTGTCTTTGCTTTTGAAAAATGTCAGGTATATAACTTATGAACATCATTATTAGTATCATAACTCTACCAGAACGATTGAACACTGAAGAATGCCAAAATATCATGCGTAAGTCTCATTTAAGTCTCTATTTATTAGATCTAGTCTGCCCAAGGTATATTTGCAAAGACTGAGTAAATGATTTCCAGTCTTTTATAAACCTCTCTTTACTCATACATTGTTAGGGGGTAAATAATTGCCATTTAGAAGGACAAAAGTGTGTGTGTGGGGGTGAGGTGGAGGGGGAAAGCTTCCCAAATTCTGGCTGCTTTGGAAAAATAGATTTTCAGACTCTCTCATCTCGGTTATTTAAAGTATATAGAATAATGAATATTCGTCTCCAAGTAAGGCCACTGAAAGTTGAAGATGGTCAAAGACGCAGCCTAGCATTTTATAGGATGAAGCTGAAGGGCACCTCACTGTGCAGGAAGAAGGCAACATCCCTCTTAGAAATGGGTTGCTGTAAGTTGACTCCAAATAACACAATAAGTTTTCTCAGACTTGTCCACACTCTCTCTTTTACCTAAAATTCCACACTCATAAGGTCTGGCAATTTGCAATGGGACAGTTAAGAATTTACCCTTCTTGTTGTTTTTCCCTGCTCCTGTGCCTTGCCAGAGACAACAAAATGGACAATGTATGAGGACCACAGGGTCATTCTGGTGGGATGGAAACTCAAGACCCTGGCAACCTCCTCATTGCCCACCCTGACACTACACAGTCTGCCCCCCACTTCCACAGTATCTTCCTCTGCAATTCAACAAGGACCACCACCTCCTCCAGAATGAGAGGCAACAGGCAACTCCTGAACTCCAAGACCTGGACAACAATATCCTCCCTCCAGAGCACCAGCTAGGTTGATGCCTCTGATATGTCAGGACAGCTTCTCTAGCTGGTGCTGGGATCATCCTGGTGTATCACTTCCGCATCACTGCAAAGTGTGAAGCACTCCCATGCTTCCTAAAGGAGAGTTTCTAGTGCCCTTTACATCCACTTTCACTGCCAAACTTGCTATTTGTTGTTCCTGTTTGCTGGACTCCTGTTAACAAGATAAATGCTCCCACAGAGACAGTCATCTGATATACGCAAATCATGCACCAGTTAAAGTCTAGAGTTGGAAACTTTCCCTAATTATGCCTAATTAAAAATCCCTAAATAAAAACCAGATAATCAGGAACCACCTAACAGGAACCATTAGACGCAGATTCACACAGAAGCAACTAAAAGCAGTACAAATCTAAATAAAGCAAGAGCTAGTGGGCTACAACATAGAGGAAGCCCCGAACCCTTGCAGAAAGGTTAAGAGTTCCCAGAGGAGAGGCCCCTCTCTGCAGCCAACCTCAGCCTGGCACCTGCCTATCCTGCACACAACTTGAGCCTTCAGTGAGGGCAAAAGCTGCATGTGGGCTCCAGTATGGCCCACAGTTCAGGAGAGATGCCTGTGGCGAGCTTTGGAGGCAAGCAGACTTGTGCATTTGTTGCCAGTCTTTCTCACAATTGGGCAGATCCAGGTTGACTTGGCCACTTCTAAGATGGCCAGTCTCATGTTGACTGCAACACGGTTTTCCAGGCAGCCACTCTGCCCCTATACAGAGAGGATTGCTGTCCTGAACCTGGCCTGGTGCCCACCTCACTGTGCAAGCAATGCTGGCCCCGCTCCTCCAACGCCTCCATGTGCTTGGGCTTTTGCAACCAGACCCCAGAAGGGCTCTACCCATCCTTTCTCCCATATCCTTCCCTTCTTGTTCCTGGTCATCTCCTTCCCATCATCTCTGGACCTGAGCTGGCTACACGGCAAACTGGCTACATGGTAAGTAAAAAAGTCAGATTACTTTATTGATTACTCAGTGAAGGATAAGATGGGAAGATGTGGCTGGTATCAGAAGGAAGACAACAGTGGAGACAAAAGGAGCATCATCTGAGGTTGTTAGATCTGCCTCATGGCATTACGATTGGGAATCTTCTGTCTTCCCTGTTATCCAAAGAGCATCTGCATTTTTCAATTCCCACCTGGCCAAAACTTTGCTAGTTTTTTATGATACCTGGTATGGCATTGTGGGAACCGTATGTATGAAGTATGGAGGGTTAAACATTTGCCTCTCTTGCTCTGGTCATGGTGCAGACAAATTTATGTGTTCCATACAGAAAAAATAATCAATACTTTATCAAGAATCTGGGATGCCCATTTAGGAATACATATCCTATGGCATTCTTCTGCAAGAAGTTGTTCATGCTTCCTTGTTTCTGATACATAAGAAGAAATTACATTGGAATTTGCCTTGTTCTAAGATTGAGAGAGATTTATCTATGTGTGAATGAACAAATGAAAAAATCAGGGTGATGTACTCTTTTCTAATGAAATCCCTGCTTTAAAAAAAAAACCCACTGCTTAACAAATTTGTATACAATATTTATGCATTAGTCAATATTTGGTCATGGTGACTTATGACAAGAATCATCTGTTAACACTCTTCAATAGCTGTCAGAAACACTAGATTAAGGTGGCTTGACATATTATTGTTTGTGTAAATACATAATTAAAGAGCACTAGAGATTGCAAGAATCTATAAACCAACTTTAGCAGATAACTGGGACAATTAGACCCTCAGCAAAAGATGAATTAAGAATATAACACAAATTATTTAATGCTGACTTTGTGAAAGGTTTTTGTATGTCAATTTGTGATGAAGAAAAAACTTGAACAGAATACAAGAAGGTTTCTCTCTTCAGGCTGCACAAAATTATGTCCCAATCTTGGTTATTTGTTTCTTAACACCTCACTTTTAGAGATCTGATTATTCCTGAAGCCACAGTCTCTATACGGATCTAGTGATTTTGACAGATTGGCACTCATAGAGCTTCTGCTTAGATTCCAGTACAATTGAAATCTTTATAACCATAAACATTCAATAGGTGAACTCAGGAAAACACATTACTCTCCATAAATAGAAACATGTCAATGACCTGTAGTTTAAGAGCTGATATTGTCTATCCAAAATAACTGACTTGGCATGTTCCTTGCCAGTGAACACACTAATAGGCAGTGTCCATCTATCACTCATATTCTCAGAGTTTGCATAAAGCTGTCGCCATGATTTTAATTGACAAACACCACTTGTAACACATCCAAGTTGCACTGATGTAGCAGTGCCACCACAACTGGAAAAGGGAAATCTGCCAAAATATAAATCTGTTTTTGTGGTGTGAAAGGCTTTCTAAGGGGATGTATATTCTCAGAACATGCAGGGATAAAGACTGCATTCATACTAGGGATCATAGTTGTAACTAGTTAAGTAAAACAGCACATCCACAACTCTGATAATCACACCAATCTAAAATTTATACATCATCTCAAGGAATAAAAACTTGTCCATTATTTTCATATGTAAATTAAATTTGGGTGCAAAATGTACTGTTCTGCAAGATGAGAGGAGATAAGCTGGACTCATTTCTACAGAAATTTGAATTGAACACATTCATTCCTCCAGCTGTTTACAAGAAATAAGGAAATCTGGTCCCAGTTACTTCTTTGTTTTCTTATTCTAATTTAATGATATTATTTTTAAAGGTAAAGATAAAATGAAGTTCTATTCTGAAAAGGAAATCTTTAAATATTGTTTTATTATGTTTCTCTAACTGCAAGCTACTCTCTTATTCTTTCTAATCAACACCAATAACATAAGCTATCTGAGATGCATTTAAAGCGAAATAGGTTTGCTGCAAGGTTTGTATGTTGCAAAGTTACCATTCCGCAACTGACAGTTAGTCCATACCTAAGAAACCTTTGAAATACAAACTGATTTGCAGATCCACATCACTCCAGACCACTTTTCTATAGTTTTAGCTGTGCATTTTTAGCAAACATTTAAAACCCTTTATTTCTGTAAGTAAAGAGGCAGAGCTTGGAACACATACAGATAATAAAAGAAAACATTGCTTTACTGAAACTTAATTAGAATAGAAGTATACTTAAGTTTCCTCAAAATGGAGCTAATAATGATTTTTTCATATGTGGAGTTTCATTAATTTCAAATGCAACTTCTTATTTGAGTCAGGTTTATTCAGCAGAGGGTCCTCTACAATGTCTAATGGCAATTACAACTGCTGGAGAGAAAAAAGACCTGGGAGTTGAGCATGAAATGTGTGAGCATATGAGAACCATAAACAGAAACTGAAGGACTATGCAAAAACAACAGTAATGAAAACTTACCAATCCATATTTCATTTGAAACATCTTGTACTCTACACTTCTCCTTGGGATATACATCTAAAATCACACTTCAGATCCATTAAGTGAACAAAAACCTGAAGTCATAGCTGAATTTCTAAGCTCACGATGTCAGAGCCCAGGGTGAGGTGCAGAGTAGCCCCTACCCTCTCCCAGGGGTTCGTGCTCATGGACAGCCCTGAGGTGGTGCAGCCCCGTGGCCTTGGGGCAGCTGCTGGGGAAGAGCTGGGGGGAAAAAAACCTGTGAGGAATCTCCCTGGGGCCTCCCTGTCTTTGCTCAGAAGACACGTTTCAGCTCAAGCCCTCATCCTTTGCCTACTTGTTCCCAGCCTCACGCCTTGCTGACCCCAGCCTGCTGGCTTGGCTTCTTGGCTTGACCTCGGACCTGCCCCTTGGCTGGGGCTGGTGTGGTGGTCACAGGTCCCTTGACTGTACCTGGAGTGACCCTGCACCGCTATCCTTGTTGGGGTGGTGGGCCTGTGCCCTTGTTGGTGTGGCATGGTGCTGCCATCCTCCCTGTCTTGTGAAGCTGCCTGATCTCTTGCCTCGTGATACCTGTACTCAAAACAGATCTGGTCTTACATGCTCAAAAGGATTTAGGCATGGACTCTTTATTTATGACTGTTAAAGATATGACAAATCAGGATGAAATCCAAAATCACATGCTGGAAGTACATGGGTTTAAATTAATTTCCTATACGTGAACATTAAACACAGGCCTGTAGTCAACAGAAAAACTGTGTGCAATTTCAACTGATTCACACCTCCAGTATCTACCATAATAAGAATCAAAAAGACCCTTGGGGCTCACAGAAGTTCAGCATGTTTGCTTAACTGTGTTTTTGCTGCTGCTATAATGCCACCAAAATGAACTGAGTGAGAACTCAAAACCCAAGACAGGCACAGGGCTTTCTTAAGCAAACTGTGGACCTTTTCTATGGCACTGTCAAACTTAACCATACATTTAATTCAAGAAACCTTTTTCTTCATCTA
Organism: Rissa tridactyla; assembly: GCF_028500815.1. Lineage (NCBI taxonomy): Eukaryota > Metazoa > Chordata > Aves > Charadriiformes > Laridae > Rissa > Rissa tridactyla. The sequence goes on from NC_071497.1 coordinate 20,487,261, forward strand.
GACTATTCTAGAACTTAAAATTTGCCAAAGTGCCAAATGATAATGAGTCAGAGTTAGTGCACATACTTTGTGTAATCTCATTCAGTTCACATTTTCACTTGTGGATCTCAGCTACCCAAAGTGGATAAGTAACTATTTTCAGAATCATTGTGTCGCAACTAGGTCAGCATCGAGGATCTTGGAAGAAGAAATCAAACCCAGCAGCTTTGTAGGGGAAAAAAACTCCACAAATGTAAAAAAGGTCAAATAATGCAAATGAGATTAATATCAATCATAACTTCACAAAGATTTAACTGACCATTGCAGCACAAAATGTCACTACACTGGCACCCAATAAAATTCCTGTGAGTGATTAGAAAGGAAGTTCATTTTTATCTCCTGTCATGAACTATTAAAGCATTATAATAAGCTATGTAAGTAGTAAAGAGGCTGTTCAGCTTTGTCAGTTTTGACAGCTATCCCCAGGAAACATTTGCTTCCATGATAATTGGATGTTCTCATTACTTTGTTGTTTATACAGTTTTTTACCTTAATCAGCTCTCCTTGAGCTTCCTAAATGTCCCAGCCCTACACTTTTATAAAATATCAAATATATTACAGTATGTAATCAGTATATAGCAAGAGTTTGCAGTGTTATGCCTAATTCAAACAGAAAGTTTTAACATGTTCCAATAGCCAATAGAGCTCATCTGCAGAGCTCCTTAGCTACAGTCTTTTTGCTTTCTCCTCTCCCATATCCAGTCTGCTGCTGTTTGCTTTTAACTTCCTCAAAATTCAGGGTCTTTTGTAATCTCTGTGATTAAAACTCTCATGGTAGATATTGGTCTTCTCCTATAGCAATTATACTGCTGCTTGTCTAGGTTATTATTACCTTTGTTTGTCCTTTTCAGTTTAGAAAGCCACTGTCAGAATCATCTTTCACACTTACAAATCACAGAATGTCCCACTTTTTATCTGTTTATTGTCTTCTTATCTCATGTGATACAGTTTCTGACTTCTCATAAGCCTATGCCATCCTCCTTAATTTCTTTTCTTGTTTGTTTTTCCCCAGTAACCTCACTATTTTACCAGTTATTTCTTCAGTGTTACATCTTTGCCTGCTTAAACCTCCATGCCTTCCAACATATGGCTTCAACACCAGTTGTAACCTACTGAAAAATGCCACCTCAGACAAATGGGTGCAATAGCACATATATGATCGATAATCGTCAGTGCTCAACAACTGGCCGTTAAGACCATTCTGCATATTTGAAATGTGCCAGATCGCAAATCTGTGCTTCAAACACAACAGTCAGCCCGTTCTCCTGTACCTTGGAAACTGACTGCACATCCTCATTTTCTTCCTTGCTGTTCTAAGTTATGTAGCTATTTCTCATGTCTTGTGTAAATTGAAAAATCTTTGGAACAACAAACACACACTTTACTCATGTGGATAAAACTGTCATTTATAGAGGCCCTACACAGATGTGCTGATACTGATTATTTACTAAGATCTCAGGTGAGATCTTCAAGCTTATTTCATTTGCAGTGAGCTGTAATGCAAAATTTAACGCTCACTGGAAGTTCCTCTGGTGGATTTAATTAACATTGTGTTCTGGACTTGGCTATAGATATCTAATATACCTTTTCTATCTAAGCCTCTGTAACTACTGCTAAGAAATTACTCTTTGCATAAATCAGTACAGTTTCACAAAATGTGAATTTGGCCACTGATGTTTTGCATGGTCTTTTATTCAGGATGAACATTAGACAAGTGGACAAGTCATTCTGTCGTGCTTTCCTAGTTGATACTCATGCCATGACTCATTTTTTATTACCTTCTAAAATTAAATTATAATAAGCAAGCCAAATAAATCAATCTTTTATTCCAAAAGCACACATATACATTTTGGTTTAAAAAACCCCACCGATTTTAAAAAGTATATGCATTTACTGACGTTTATGTTACTCGGTTTCACTGTACCTCCTTTATCACCTATGCTTTATCATCCATGAAGCCAGTATGGTTTAGTCATGTCTTCCCTCTGGGGAAAATTAGATTTAATACTGCAACCATTTAATTTTTTACTATCCCCTTCAATTTAATTTAGATTTCACCTTGAATTGTTAATAACTTCCCTTTACTCATTTGCACTTAAACAAAGGCAGAAAGTTCATTGACTATGCAATGTCATTTCTTGACTTCTACCTTTGTTCTTTCATTTTAACTGACTTCACTGGTTTTATTTTTATTTTTTTTTACTTTAAAGCTGCTTAATATTCTTTTTCAAGGCTCCGTTTAGCTAGTAATTAATTCCTTGATTCAGGTTCAACACAAACACAGAGAGCTGATGTTCCAGAGCCTGTTTTCTCATTAGCTACTGAAGAGCCTCCACCACATATCAGTCTTCCCTTTATTATTTCCAAATAAGTGAGAAAGCTCCATTTTAATGCAAAATAAAGTTTGATGGTTTTTTGGTTAACATGTTTGCTTTTTGCAGTGGTCTTTCTCAAAAAAAAAAGGAATCCAAATGAATGAAATCATACAGGGAACAATTTGTAGTGGATTTACCTTTTGTAGAAAGGTGTTCTTTGAAAGGAGTGATACTATCATTAGATCCTATACATGACAATAAAAGTAAAATAAAGGCTGAATTAATCCCTCAGCAAAGACTGCCAAGAAACCTCTAAGATTAGTCAGAATTGAGCAGTTCAAAATAAAAAGCAAAAGGCAACAGTTCCTCCTCCCCTGCTTGAGTTTATTCCCTATGTAGCATATTCAGAGTCTACTAACTCACTAGACTGAATGGATTTATATTCAAATTCACCAGCCAAAAGTGAAATGTGCAATCACTAAGATACTACAATTATATTCAAAAAATTACAGGAATTTAAACTTTTCTTACAAATTGCATGTAGATAGATGGAAAAAAAAAGTAGCTAAAGAAGCAGGGGAGTTTAATTTTCCAGTACTTATGAGATCGTCAGCTATTTTTAAAAGTAATGTCTTACAAGGAACTACTGGCAATAGTATTTAGCTAAAATTGACAAGGTACTCATTTTGACATGTTATGACAGGAAGAATTTGTATTGCATCTCTACATTAGCACTCCAACATATTACAATAAATCAGCTTCATGACCTCAAAAGCATATTCAAGTTTCCTCTCTTTTAATGTTTTGTAACTCTATCAATCTTTTCTAGTGTATTACTACAAGTATTTCTATACTATCAAGCTGTTTAGAGGAGTGTCTCTATAAAATATGGTTTACATCTTCTAACTACTGACTTGATGACTTTTATCTCAATTCACAGCTACATAGAAGAGCTCTTGCTAAACCCGCAGCTTAATTTCCTGTTTACCTTGAAATACAAGAAATCTTTGACACTTCAGAAGAAGTGTTCATTCTAAATGTTTGGCTTTTGATTTATTATTTGTTGGGAATTATGAAGTTTTGATCTTTTTGCTTTTGTTAGTTCTGCATTTTGGTACATCTCTGAGAGAGTAGAAGAGTTCAGGAGCACGTTAAAACCAACTCAGTACTTCACAATCTGTGTTTACTTGAAGCTATTAATGGCATATCATCAGAAACACTAGATGCCTGCCTAAACTTTACACTAATGCCTCCTAGATGAAAGGATTTTTTGACACACAGAACACCACAGGCAGGCAGTCTACGTCTAACTACAAGGGAACAGTGCATTTCACTTATTATTTTTTTTAATTTGTTTCTAAAGGAAAATGTGGCTTTCTGACTTTGAACATTATGCACTAGTGGAGGGAGAAGTGAAAAGTGCTCTTTCCTTCAACAGTAATTATGACCACTATTAGTGTAAATACTGTGGAAGTCCTCAAAACCTCCTTTAAGCTTTTGTTATTCAAGCAATAGTTCAATGTCCTTAGCTGAACTGGAAGCTCTCCAACGCAGGCTATGTGCAATCAAGTATTTAAGGAAGTTAGTAAAACAAACAAGTCACCTGCTTTTTAAAACTTAGAGCCCATGGAGCATGGATACATCTTTGTTCTGTGCCAGATTTTTTATAACTCAACAGCTTTTTATGAAAACTTCCACTTAAAAATCTTGATAGATATAAAAAAAAAATATAATTCATAACTTTAGAGCTACACTACATAACATCTAAGGGTTTCTTCTGGGTCTATACAATAGTCTAACCCAATTATAATAGAATTGCTTCAGTGGTACTTTTTGTGCTAATTAAATGCACAAGAACAAAAATGGAGGGCAATCTTCTTTTGCCACTCATTTGTCTTAATAATAAATCACAAATTCTAGGTTCCCTGAATAAAAAGACTGCATTTGGCTAGCATCAGCAGTATCTTTTCATGCAGACTCTGCACAGGGATGTCAGTTTATTTCATTTCAAAAAGTGGTAAAGCAGCTTTTCAACAGGAGGAAGACGGGAGAAATGCTAGGTGATACTGCTAAACCTCTTTCCATAGCTCTACCTCACAAAAGTCAGCTTCACAGCAACACAGATCTTGTTTTAAAATCACATTCTTCTCCATGTCATACAAAATGCTATGGTAGAAAAAGTCGCAATTTTTGTTTCAGGTACTGCGTGGGAATTTCATGTTTCTAGTGATAAAACTGGCATCATCTGGAAAGCTGTCGTACAACAGCCTGAGCAGAACTGCTGATGGGGTCTCTGAAAACAATGCTAGTCTGCATTTGGCAGTAATAAAATTCAGAATTTCATGATGCTAATTCCGATAACATTACACTTACAGCACTGAGCAAGGAACTTCCTGCACACATAAGAGTAGCCTCAACTGCACATGCCACTAGTTTAGTATCTGTGGTGTCGTAAGTCCCAGACTGATCACACTGTGATCATGCAGCTACTGAGGCCTGAATTTTTGAAGCAATTTCTCTTTAAAAATCTTTTTAATCTTTCTTTACCATATCATCCCAGCGTTTTTTTCCCTGATGGCCATCCAGTAACATGGGACATGCAAGTCAGCCCACACATTACCTTCAGGAGATTCAGACCTAAGAGATAAAGTTTGAAGTAACGAACTAAATCAAACCAACTCTTTTCTTTCTTCAGAAAACACCCAGAATAAGACATCCACAGGTTAAGGTGAAGGACTGGAACTCAATAAGTTTCAGTCTTTTCCCTAGGTCTGTCTCAGATCCTTAATAATATTGGGATGTTTACCACATCTGAAAACGACAATAATAACTGCCTAACAGCCTCAAAAAGTACTTGTGAGGTTTTATTCTTCAGTAGTATTAAGAGCAGTGAAGTGTTTGTCAGAAGGCAATGAAGTACACAACACTATTCTTACACATGGAGTGGACTATAAGAACCATGACATCTGGCAGGATGACCGCTTTTCCTTCTGGTGTTACCATAAAATCCAGTTTTAGGGAATCTGATATCACTGGGTTCATGTCTACAAGCATTTAAGACTGACACCTGGGCCTCTCCCATTTTTAACAATTTTTGAAGCACCACTTCAGCTTCTCTTAGCAGAAAATGAGAAGGCCCCACCTGCCCACCACAGGATTTTCTGTATTTCATAGCAGTAACGTAGGATTACTGACTACTGCTAAAACCATTTAACCTTGTCTGCTATTCTTGCCAAACTGTGCAGATGACTTCTAGTATACAATTGTTGGCATAACTCTACACAGGACAGTACTGTCTTGCCTGCAAGACAATATTGTGAAAACAAAGTTGCAGAGTGTGAAGGTGTATAAATGGATCCACATTTGAGCATGAAACTAGGCAGAAGCCATCTACGGAACTGACTAAGCATCAGCTCAGAATCAGATTATTGCCTGAAAACATCTGCTTCTAGTTAAAAACACTTTCAGACTAAGTCGTTGTAGAGGAAATGATGCCTACAGATGCTTCAGGATCAAAATTTGGAAGAACAGAATTCTGTATGTAGGAGTAAAAGTAGGGGGAAATGAAAGACTGTGATTTTTTTTCCATGTTTATGGTTGACTTGCAAAACTCAACTCTTTTCCATTCAGTGTAAGTACTCACAATGCTCATAGTATAAACATGTCTATGACAGAAATTGTATGCAGTCTTTAGAAATAAGTTCCTTATTAATTTGTACTAGACAGAACATGACTGATGTTTGATTACCAGTTTCTACTGAAATGTTGATCATCCTGAGGGCTGTTGGATTCAGATTAAAGATTTACTAGAGCTACAACAATTCCACATGTTTAGTGAATAAACAGCTGTTTAATTAATAGTAATACTAAAGTTCATTGTGAATTTTCCACAGGAATGATTTTACCTAAAAATGGATTTTCTGATGTAAAGTCAAAATAAAATATTTCACTGTAGGTCTCTCTGACTTATACATTTTATACTGCACCAAAAAGGACATTCCTATTTTTGAAATAACAAAATATTAAATAGCATTTCCCAGGCATTATACTGCATTATGGAAATAATATGTCAGGCTTCCATTCCATTTTGGCCTAGGCTCTCCAAATAACATTTCCCACAGTGCAGTATGAACATCTCTTTGTTCAAGCTGGCTGGTGCTAAATAACAGAAAAATTTGAATTCTGTGTAGAATGAACTGGAAAGCAGAAAGGACCCTGGATGCAAAGGCATTGCACAATGTGTTCAAAGTAGTCTTTTCTTCTTTTGTTGACTACTGGAACACTGAAATGTCATCATACATTAATTTAAAAAAAACCAAACCAAACCAAAACAAAAAAAAAAAAACACAAAAAACCAAACCAAAACCAAACCAAACAAAAAAACCCCAAACAAACAAACAAACAAAAAACCAACAACCCACTGAGAGCTGACTGATATGTCTCAAAGCAGCATCTACCTGAACTTCTGTCTGGACAAAACATATCGTAGCCTCCATTAATCTTCCTTTACCATACTTTGTGCATAGTACACTCTTTTAGCTCCTAGCACAGATTTCACTTTCTGTCTTGGACCACGCTGCAAATACACAAACTTCACTATCACTTAAGTGCGTTCTTGGTGTCAGAGTAGTTCATGTCAGACTCCCAGTGTCAAAGTCTTTTTTTTTGGTAGCGCATGACTGACCTGCCAACCTGCTCTAGAGAAATTTCACCTTCACAGAATTCTAAGAAAAAAATTCACTCTGAGAAAAATGTCCTATACAATTTTGTTCTCGTAACCCATTTATGTGTAAAAAACCTTTAGAATTTTCTGACAATATTCGTCTGCTTTTTTTTTTAATTTTTTTTAATGAAAATCCAGAAACATCTCAGTTTCACTAAATCTCCTTGAGAAACAACAGGTTCCTAAAATGTTTCTGTTGGACACTTGATGATGTGGAAGATGTGTAGTTATGCCAAATTCTTGTCAGTGAAACACGGACCAGCTCTAACACAGTGCCGCATCCTGACAGCTCTTCAGAGCAAAAGCTGGACCAGCTTTAGCAGAGTGCCATGTCCTGACAACTCTTTGGAGCATCTTGGCTCTTCTGAGGTAAGCACTCTCAAAAGAAGGATTGCTACCCACTGAGTGCTGGTAAGTGATTTTCCTGTGAAGAATTACTTAGTCCAGATCAATAGACTGGCAGATGTATTTGCAGACCACAATCTCTAAAACACCTTTTGGAATATGAGAATCATCTATCAGTCTTTTTTGCTGCCTTTCTTCCATCTTAAGTTTGGCTAGAGTTTTCCTGAGGGAAAAAAATGTAGAGTAAAGGTGAGCACACATTCGCATGTCTAGCGGTGTAAAAAGAAAACATTGCAGAACATTGTTGTCTAATCACAGTTTCAAGGGACCAGAAACTTCTTTTTATTTCTTTTTCTTTTTGGCAGCTCCATTTCCAGTGAGGCCCAGGGGCAGGGAAATAAGGGAGTACAGAAAGTTGAAATAAGAAACAGATGTTGGGAAAAAGTGTTGAAACAATATTCAATTTCCCAACAGCTATTTGTTTCAGCACCCTGAATACCCCAAGAATGTCATGAAAATATATTATACCAAAGCATATATCAGTATGGTGATGGAAATTAATAACATACCAGCTTTTAAAAGTAACTGTATAAAGTAAAAAGTACTGAAAACACTATTCCATATTTCAATAATCATTTGTGAACTAGTTAATTTATGATTTACATAATTACATTCTAACCTACAATACAGAACTTGGTAATATGATTTTGTAAGTTATCACACAGCAAATAATTCTGAAAGTAAAGTCACAGGCAAAAACATAACTGAAATGAGAGTTAGCAATGAAATGCTAACTTTCCAGCAGCTCCAGCAGGAGCTTTTTGACTGCCATGGTTTTACTACCTGTGGAGTAAACTAAATGCCATATTATTAAATCACTAATGACCATGAAGACTTTTCTGAATTGAAAGTCCTATTTTGTTTCAAAAGTCACAATGTACTGTTTTTACCTCCACAGGCAAGCTAACTGCACTTTTTAGTTAGGTGAACACAGTGACGTCTCCAGTGAGGATCTCAGACCATGCCAAGGCACGACAGCTTTTCTATCACATCATTATATATACTTCCTGCTCCATACAATACCTAAGTTTGGGAAGGGAACATGCCCTGTGGAATACTTTCTTCTTCATTTTCTTCCCTTGCAAGGGATCTGTGTCATATTATGTTGCATCCAGGTGATTGCAGTTGGATGGTTAGGCTGTCTAAGGGGCTTTCAAGGGCACTTTGTCCAGTTATATTTTTCTGAAGGGAATGCCACCTCAGTCCCATTACAGCTTGCTATCATATCTTGTAAAGAAGTCAAAAGGAACAACTGAAGAAACATACTTCTTACCCTGGTTGAATTGTATCTGGTTATATATCTGACTACTTCATATACATATTCATATATTTATTATATTGGTTGAGATGTATCAGATAGAGCATATATTTCACTACTTCACATATTACAAATCTTGAGTTTTGCCACCTTTTCTGCAGTAGTGAAAGGCCTTTTCTGAGAGAGTTCAAATATTTACATCATTTTTAAACTCTACCCTCTAACTTCAGCTGCTGTAATTTGATGTTACAATATTGCTTTCAGCTACTGCCCATCATATTCTTTGCCACAAACCATATTGGCAACAACCGTTTGCAATGACATCTCTCCCACAAAAGGCTTCTGTAATAATCACCCTGGTATCAAGCATTTTGGAGTGAATTAACACTAGTAGTATAAGTACAATTCTGTTTCTCACATTTCTTGTTCTGTCAAGAACTAGAGATTACAGGTGTGGGCTGGTATTCACATCTAAACCTGAATAACAGTGGGTTGTAGATAGAAGGATTGATTTTACATACTTCAGAAAATCCCAAAGTTCTAACTGTAATTTATTTTTACTTATAAGGAGGTGAATATTAAAGTAACCTTTAGACAAACCTTGGTGGACTTTTTAAAGAAAAGTTTTGTAATCCCAAGAAAGCACAGGATTTAAGGATGTATATACAAAATTGATTTCTACCAATATACAAACCTACAAGGTCTCCATGAAGGAAAGCAGTTTCACTAAGTCCCTCCCCATTCACAAAAACTGTGAAATACACCCTTAAAGTCAATATCATACGTAACAATTACATTATATGTATACACGTATTTTATATGTATGTGCTTATCTATGTATATTATATGTAAATATTACATTTCTAAATTAACCAGAGCCTAAATTTTGGAAGAACAGATGTTAAACTTGTAATACTAGAGAATATTTACTCTCAAAACACAGTAAAAACACCTGACCAGTTTCTCATGACTTTAAATAATAGCAAGGACCTTGTGATTGAATTCAACTTTCAAAAAATTATTCACAGATTTTTAATTTACTCAGATATTTTCTGGGTCTCAGATATTAAACATAGTTAAAACTCCAGGGCAGTAAAATCAACTAATGATACACAAGTGTTAGGAGTTTTGTTATCTTGAAAAAGAGACCTGAACATCTCTGCATCTCATCCCCACTGTCAAGATTTCCCTTGAAGTCTGAAAAGGAAATAATTCTCTTAACAGTGTGAACTTTCAGAAAAATAGTGTGAACTTTTAGAAAGCTGTCCCTTCTAGCAGTGCCGAGTCCTTGAATAACTCCAGATGTAGTCTTAATTGTCTTTCTTACAAATAAAAGGATTTCAGTATCAACACAACAAAAGATGGGACACACATGCTTATAAACACCACAAAGTCTCCTTCTATCAGTGAATACTTTCTTCCCAGAGATTATTGCAGGTTTTGGTGGTAGAAGACAGGCTATTTATTTGTTAGTGGGCAAAATTTGTAAGAACAGCTGTAATACATGATTAGATCCGACTGTTGAGTGATGTCTGAAGGCATTGCTTGGTGATATTAAAAGCTGGAGAATTTCTCCTTCCATATCCACCTTAATTAGTAGTTGCATAACATAAAGTTACAAATATCAGCCTTTCATTTTTACTCTTTCTTCTAAGAGAAAGAATACACATACTGTTCCAATATATGTGGTATGCCCCATGGCTTGTATCATGTGGCTAACTATTTTCACAGGCTACTATTCCCACCAAGTAGAATTACCACACATCAGCCCACATGGCATAAAACCTGCTCACTATACTTTAACAAGAACTTTCATGGATTTGTATTCACAAAGCAGACAGAATTTGGCCAATATTACTTTAAAATTATTATAAACTATCTTCACTCTGCTGACTTAAGCAGACTGAAAATCCATTTGATCAATGGATCACTAAAAATATGCTACAAAATGTATCTCAACATCCATGTAAATGAATGTTGGTGGGTTTTGGACCTCCCACTGATAATAGCCAATAACAAACTCTGTGGGATTTCTTCATTTAGATGCATTATCCTAATTGCAAATCGGGCTTCTGAGAGTCATATAAAATAAGTTTTTGCAAGATTTGTGCATTTTTTCAGCTTTTGAACCATTAGGGGAAGTACTGACTTCTGCTGCCATTCCTCAATTTACTGAACATGTTTAAAATGCATTTAACACTTCTCACCATTGAACTGTCAAACATAACAATGAAAGAGGTTTAGTTACAGAGGCTCTAAATTACATGCTCCAGGGATGAGCAAATTTTAATAATTTATTTGCTCAAAAATCCAGCTGTAGCCAACCCAGAGCTATCACAAAATTGGGGTTAAACTTACTCTTTTCAGAAAAGAAACATGGAGGAATGGAAACTGGAATTCATAAATCAAGGGAGAAAAGATTGTGTTATTTACTCAAAGCACAATGCTTGGGTCTATTTCACATTTCTCTATTTCATCCTTCATCACAGGCACCAGAACAGCAATTTCCTATTACAGTATTCTAAACATCATGTTAGGGTATATTCCAAGGTGGATTTTTTTATTTTTGAAGTTGCTCCATTGATGTTTTTATTAGGTCAGAATCATAGAATCATCTTTTTATTAGATCAGAATCATAGAATCATAGAATCATCCAAAGCATCACACGGGGGGCTTTTTAACCATTCAGACACCTGTTACGAAAACAATATGGCAAAACAAAGACAGTACAGCAACTTCTTTGAATAAAGTGGTGGCAATTTATTCATAACTTTCAAATAATTTGTCAGACAATAATACAAAGAAAGGCGTAGCAAGAAAAATTTAATTTTCTAGATGTTCTTTCAAATGCTACTCTACACAATAGGAAAAATATGGTTTAAATGGGAAGTGCAAAATTGGCGTAAATAACCACTATTTTAAATTTATAATCAGGTCATTTTGAACTTTTTTCCTTCAAGTTTCCAGGTTTGACCCCATGTCACAAAAATAAATTATTCACACAGCATTTTTCAGGCTGTGCATATAAGGTGAATCTCCTCATTCCTTTTGCTGTACTTGTGTAGTCCATGGAGGCTCATGTATTACTTTAATGACTGTATAATCATTCAAAAAGCAGTGTGGAAATTGGCTTCTGGTCTTTTTCAGCGATTTTTCATTTTAATGGTATCATAAACAAACTCATCATCTCTAAAAAGTACCTCCAAGAGGTAATAGAAAAAAAAACATCGGTCAGGTCATTATAATAAGACTAACCGTCTGCCCCTCGCAAACCACTCAGGACTCTAGAGTAATCTTAATTAGTGAGCTTTAACAAGAGGCTTGAAATTAATTTGTATGAAAAAGGTCTGGCTAAATGGATGAATTACTTACATGAGCTGAAGACTACACACAAGGGTGCTTATGCACTGCACATTTCACATACAACGATTTCAGCCTAGATTTTCTGCTTCCCAGTTGACCTATGCTCAGCAATGAGTTTTTGACATTTTTGAACTTCCAGCAGCCCTGCAATTGGCTTACTTGACCCTCACATAAGTTAAAACATCCTGATAGCCCGCTGCCAGTAATTGCAGAGAACAATTCAGTGGCTAAGGACTGTCCTGACCTTGCTTCCTTTCTCCACGAGCTTCCAAGTTAGGGTGAGGAGTACAATCAGAATCTATTAGCATTCTTTACCCCCCTAGAAGTTCTGCAGAGAAGTCATATGGAGGCTGAGCTATCAACTTTCTATCTGCTTTCCAAAACTATTGCATCGCGCAACAGTCATGCAGACAGGCCTTTCACATATAAATAAATGAATGAGGAACCAGAAGAAGGACTGACATAATTTTCCTTTGGAACCCAGTGGTTAAAATGTTGTTAATGCAGTAGATAGGCCACAAAGCTGAAAAACAGAAACCAAATTTATTTCCTTGGCTTGATCACAAATTTGAGACAGAACTTTGAGCAAGCCACTTGGGACCTTAACAAGTTAAATTCTGAAATCCTAAGTGGTCCAAAAAGACCTTCTTTACATGTCTCTTATGGCTGTCCTTCTCTATAAAATTATCCCAGAGGTAGATATGCATCATTGGACAGCAAGAAATCTGAAGATGTGAAATCATTTCACATGATTTCTTATTCATACATTAATTTGAAAATTGCTCTTGAAATATGATTCTTTCTGGTTGGAACAAACTGAATATACTTGCTCTTTTTCCAGGCATGACTGCCATGAATTGAAGAATTACAATCAGGTATTAATCAAGATACTGTTATGGGCTGTAGGGATTTTGTACATTCATTGGCAGAGAGCCAAACAAGATCACTATGTGCATGCATTTCTTCATAAAATAACTGCTGTTCATTCAGAGCCTTTATATCACCATAACTGACATCCACTTACAGATAGTCACTTATGGTGACCATTTTCAGGAGAACTCGGATGAATATTTACACATCATATCAAGCCAGTCATTGTTTTCCAAAACTAATAAAAACCAAAAGCCTACAACCAGTCCCAAAATATTGTGACTGAACGATTGCCCGCCACTGTTGTCAATGCTTTGGGAGTTTTCTGTTGCAAGTGAAGCAACAGAGAGGCCAAGTAATGCACTTAGCTCCTCTCTTATTCCATTTGCTTCAAAAGAAAAAAAATCTGTGCAGAGCTGTATCTGCACTAACTCGGTTGTGCAGATGCTGCTGCACCAGTCTTATGAAGACCTTGTGAATGTATTCCTGTAAATTTTTCTCAGTAGTACAAATGACTTTTCTATTTATTCTCTCAAGTAGTATCAAAACAAAGTCACAGGTCCATGAAGCATGCATACACAGAAGTCAAACTGTGAGAAAAAAGAAACACTGATGCATAACAACTTCGTTATTAGCAGGCTTAACGAATTTGCTAATGATAAAAAGTCACAAAAAAAAGCAAATAACAAATTAGAATATTCTTTGTACAGTTATTATTAATTAAAATGCAGAGGTTAATAAAATTGCTGGAGTGCTAGCTGAAAACTTCAATGCATTTACAAGAGAAAATGAAAAAAACCTAGCATCACTACTTAGAAATCCTGTTTCACAACTTACTGCATCAAAGACAGACTTTTACTACAGAAATGAAAGACACAACAAGTTAGAACCAAGACCATATGTATATAATTTTGACAATTTGAAAAAATACAGGAAGAAAAATCAGGAAACCCTTGACAATGACCTATCGTTAGTGAGGATGTTAAATACTATTGACCCATAGTGAATTCAGCAGTATACGACCACCAGTTATTAGCCTCCAGCTAGGTTGTGTTTGTGCTGATATCAAAGCCATTTTTGCTCAGCAGTCCAGCCAGTTTTTGATCCACATTACCTAGGTCCCTTTACCTATGCCCTGCTACTTCAGGTTAAGCAGGAGGGGGAACAGTTGGTACTGGGATTGGAGGCTGCCCCAGGACATGCTTTTGCCTCTGCTCCTTTCCATTTTGGGTTTTTTCACCCTTCCTCTCTTGCCCTGGATTTCATTGTCCTCCTCCTGAAACCTCATCACTCACGATGTGGAAATTGGCCAGATGGGTAAGAACAGGTGTAGGGTGACCCTCCCACCTCCTTTTTGTCCTGCCGGCATCATGGTCTGTAGCATCACCGCCTCTGGTGCAGTAGACAGGGACAGGCATTCTCCACCTCCTTGGGGTGGGGTAGGTGGAGGTGTGAGGAGGACTTTCCGCCCAGCTGAGGTGGTATGGAGGCTTCCTTTGTCCCCTCTGAGGGGCTGGAGCAAGCCCCCAGAACTGGGCCAGATGGAGCCTCTGGTGTCCTGGGAAGCGGAGGGAGGCAAGGGCAGGAGGAGGCAGGCAGGGCCCTGATTGCAGATGGACAATGCTGTGGGTGCTGGTGGGGAGCACGGGGGAAATCAGACACTAATCAAGGCTGGACCTTGCTGGTAGAAAAGACGTGTAGGTGTGGTGCTGAGGGACATGGTTTAGTGGTGGTTTTGGCACTGTTAGGTTTATGGTTGGACTCGGTGATCTTAACCTAAATGATTCTATGATTCTATAAATTACCTGAAAATAAAGCCCAAAACTAAAAAACCAATACTGTCTACCTTGGGAGTCATTTAACTATATTCAGAATCCACACTCAAATGTTCATGAATCGCAGAACTGTTCTCTTTTTATGACACTGAAAAAAAGGTGGGGTTTTTTTCCCCTAATTAGAAATTTCTGAAAGATTCTTTTTAAAACAACTTTCGAATTTTTGGATTCTACTGGTAATGCTGAATGTGAGTTAAAAGTTCAGTGTGTGTGTTTATGTGTGATTTTGCTAGATTTTCAAATCCAGATAAATCCCAAAGAAAGTATAATTAAAATATTTAATTATCTCACAAATTAGAAGTAATCAGTAAAACAGATTAAGAAATACAAGTTGTTTATTGCTAGGAATTTTGCATATTATTTCCCTCAAAGTATTATAAGTTTTTCACTGAAAACAGAACAAAACTGAAACATAGAGTCAGCAGCATAAATTTCCTGGAAGCTCAAAAATAAGGAATATCTGTGTTTTTAACATAAATATTACAGCAGCGATTTCGTTATCATCACTTTCATATCAAAATGACTTGTCTTCAAACTGAATATAGAAACTAGTGTGTAGCCACTGATGTTACTTTGAAACATTGCCACCATAGAGAAAAGACGTATCTGAGGTGAAAAATAATATATTTTAAATCTTCAGAATTCAAGAAATTATGTCCAGTTTTTACCGGTTTCACAACAAATATTCAACAATTGCTTTGACATTGGATAGACACCAGATTTTTTCCATCATTTTGTGGCTTTGAAAGCTCAGTAAATTTAATCTTTGCCAAAGGATCACATGTTATGTAAACTCTGGGTATATCACATAACGTACTCTTTTGCAATGATACAGTGCTTTTAAATGAAACCCTTTTTGCTGGTTGTGCTGGTTTGACAACCTTGTAAATTAAAAAGACTTATTAATTTTTCATTTGTATTTTTCATATCCATTTATAAAAACCTCAAAGCATGATTCTGGTAATGCTGCCGCAGTTTCAGATTCATCAGTCAGAATTTCCACTACACACTCTTACTCTCAAAGCTACATCATAAAATTGTGTTTAGGTATTAACATTAGCTTCAGATTGCTTTCTAAGGCTAATTGTAAACTATTTCTAAGCCAGAACCCCATAACAAAATTTTAAATCATAATCTCCTGGGTTTTTTGTTCCTCTAAACTGTATAAAATGAAAAGCAGCCTGTTTTATAAGCCATGTTTTGAAGACAGACTATCCAAAATTTAGTTTTAACTTTTTGCTCATTTTAATGAAAGAAATGATGCATTCATCTTTCCATCATTCACCCAATGAATGGATACTACAAATGAGTATCCATTGATTGGACTCACAGGATTACAAGTAGAATTTACTGCTCTGAAGTTGCTACAATCCATCTGTTATAAGTATCTTTAAATTTACCGGTTTAAAAGTACCATACTTTCCTATTCAGAGTTGTAACAGATGGCCCAGTAAAGACATATAAGGGCAGTTTATGAACATGTATGGGAACATAAAATTCAGCATGCACCTAATATTGCAGCTTTCACTCATGTGAACCCAAACGTTTTAGAACCTTTTTTAGTTCGCAAGTGATTATGCTCATAAATGCCAGCAGCTCTTCCTTTAAAACCAGGAGACCAGTGATAGAAACTGTGATCGTTCCAAGAACTACTGTGACTAACTAATTATTTTAAGAAGACTTATAGTGCATTCTAGACTTTTTTTTTACATTTTGCTGTTTTCTCTGAAAAAAAAAATGATTTTTTTCTAGTATAAATTTAGTTTTCTTTAAGAACAGGATATGAGAAAACAATCCTTTTAAGAAGCTTAGATTAAAACTTAACAATCTTTTGCACATTCTGGTAAAAACAATTTTTAATTAGGAGAGTGAAAAAAATTCAGAGAACTTACACTGTTACAAATTTCTTCTTGTATGTCTGTTACCTTTCTTGATTTCTCAAAACTGTCATTAGTATCAATACTGAAACAGAATTCTCATTAATCACCACCTAACTATATTGTGCAAATATGCAATTCCAAAGCAGTACTCTTCCAAACTCTGATTATGAAAAACTCTGATCATTTCAATTACCAAATTAAGGGTTCACTTTAAAAGTGAGCACAGTCCACCAGATCTCCTTCTGGTCTGTGGAGTTTGGTGAGTTCCTGTGACTTGACTGCTCTGAGGAAGGAATCCTGGCCGAATTCTTCTCAGCTCCACAGACCTAACTCCTAGATTGCTTTTAAAGGGAAAAGAAAAAAGAGAGAAAGCTTGATTAGTCAGATGCTCCTTGGAATATACCATGAGACTCCAATCCCCCAACTGCTTTTGTACATGAACTTGATGAAAGATGACACTAACTCAAGCACTGACTTCAAATTACTATGGGGAGCACATAAGAAACATCTTATATCTGGAGTAAATCACATCTGTTCATTACTTCAGACTTACGTAAACAGTAAATACCAGTTACACTCTTCACATTTTTGAGCTTTTCTTCACAACTACAATAATGACACCCATGCGAAGATTCATCCTATCTAACTAGTTTTTAATTGAGTTAAGTAAGTTAAGAATCTAGTCATCCTAGACTTCTATTATCCTCAGCAGGAAGACTGCAGATAAGCTTAAGTGCTCTCTGGAAGTATCCCTCTGTCTCCCACTGAATGGAATGGAAAGGACAATTAATGCTGATTTTACTCCTGATTAAACATCCTGCTTAAAAGGCTAACATTGAGTGTGATGAACTTCTGGCCTATGCAGAAAATTTATGCTTACAAAATTTAAATTCTGGAAAAAAAAAATTCTAAGTTGTCCAAGTACAATTAAAATACCGTGCTTTATTTTATAGTTTCACATAAGTAAATAACATTATTCTACAGATGATAAATTCTCTTTCATTTTAGCCAAGGAGTTTCTCAACTACTTGCCTACTGACACCTTTCCGTTTGCACTAATGACCCCATGCTACTCCTGACATCACTTACTTTCAGTTTCACTGTACAATTTGTCCTTTCCTTGCTCACTCATTCTCTGGAGGTTTTTCTTTACAACACAGTAATCCCACCAACAATTAGTGGTGGGTACAGTCCCACTAATCCCATCAGTCACTCCAGCTACTATCCCATACAGCCCTTCCCCGTCCATCTCCAAGCTCCATTACCAGCTTCCAAACTCCCTTCCAGGGACTCGGTATTTGGATTCATCCGTTATATAGCTTTCACTCTGGAAGTCGTATACACTCCCAGTGCATCTTTTACTTGAATTTCAACAAATTCCCTCTGAGCAAGAGTCAGACCTTCTTCACTCTCATCTTTCCCAGCATGTCAGTTGTTTTTGTGCTGTGACAAGACACACTGTTAATCTGGATACTGTATGCTCATGCAGCTTCTGCTCATGGGATCTCTTCAGAGTGCTTCTGCAGCTTGATTTTAAAGTCATCCTCCTGCAAGGGATTGCAGAGAGCTTGCTCTTTTGTCCCTTTCTCCCCCTGAATCTTACCTTTGAGTAATCTTTTCTGCTATCACAAATTCTGCAGTCATCTCTGGACTGAAACTCGCCCCTCAGTCAAACTCGTGTTTCAGCCTGTCTTCCTGCTATCTTGTCAGGTCTATTCATCAACTAGGCCACTTCCCTAATTTTACCCTCCAGCCATTTCTCCCACCTCCTTCCTGAATCAACAATGACAGCAGCACCATCCTTTCAATAGACATATACTGGGCATCAGAGCCCCTATACTGGGCCTTGAATATTCAGAGAACTTTGTTGTTTATGGCATATTGATTTCACCTCAAACATACAGTCTCTCCTACCCACTCATGGAGCCAATATTCTCATCAAGGTTTCTGTAACCACTTTTGTATTACAATTATTGCCACATAGTAGTCTATGTCCTTGACTAATAACAGTTCTCTGCATTGGCACTGAACCTGGTTTGAGGTAAAACAGAGCGAACTTTCTGTTCAGTAATTTTACTTCTTAGCTAGGCCTCTTCTAACTCTCTGAAACTAACAGCATGTTGTGTCGAAAACGGTTCATTCTCAGAGTGGTAAAACCAGTGTTTACAGTTTGTGCCAGAGAGGCTTTTGCTTACACTTATTGCTATAACAACCAAGATCAGCTAATTTCACTATTTGCCCTGTTGGAGGGTCAGAAGCGGAAAAGCACAGAGGGGTCCCACCTGCAGGGAAAAGCAGGCAGGACAGGTGATCCAAAACTGACAGACAGGGATATTTCATCCCATCTGCCCCATGCTCAGTATAAAAGTTGAGGGATCAAAGGGTCAGTTCTCTTCCTTCAATGGATGACACCCGAGGAGGACCCTGTCTGTTCATCTGCCTTTGATCCCGATCCTGACTCCAACTCTGGAATCCAGTTCCCACCCATTGCTGAGTCCAGTCTGTGATTTTCCCAGTGTCTGCTGGTGACATCATCCTGGGTGCTTAATACAGTTCTGTATATCCTGTATCTAATTATTTTCCTTGTTATTTTATTATTAGTATTTCATTAAAGTAGTTTAGTTTCTTCTAAACTCATAAATCTCTTCATCTCTCCTCCTTCTCTGCATGTAAGAGAGGTTGGTGGGCAGCACCTGTTGCCGGCCATTGGCCAATTTGGCCAAAACCACGACAACATCCGACATAGAACATCTTCCTAGAAAGTCATTTTCACCTTAACACACTTCTCTTTGCAGCCCTCCTCATGCATTAAATAAAAGCTTCTTATCTTCACTTTCAGGAAAGACACTTTTCAAGTGTCTTTCCCAGACACTACTGGAGTCAACAGAAAACTGCGTATAGATGGTTATTACAGTGAGGTGAGGTAGCAAGCAGTGTCAAACCTGAGGTCTGTCTCTCACTAATGCAAGAGAGTAACAGTCATCAAGACCACATTCACATGGCTTCCAGACAACTCAGAACAAAACAAGCTTGAGTCTTCTTCAAATATGAGCAAACAGTATTTGAAGTGAAAGAACAGCACTTTTGTGTCTGTTCACAATGCATTGTGTACTTACAAGGTAGTATGGAAAGGAGAACAAAGATACACTAAAATGGCGTTGAACCAGGAAATGCAAGAAGGCAATAATTCTTTGCAGAAAACCAACTACTATATGCTCTTTCTTCTTTGTCAGATGTCAAACTACTTTTATACTTTGAAGAACTTCAGTTTATTAGTATTGTTTGAAAAAAAAAAAGAATATTTAATGTATATATTTGTAATAGGTTTTTTACTGTCTTAGAAACGTTATTAAAGTGCTGGCACCTTTCTCTCAAGAACTTTTGCTCTATACCTTTGTGCTTACTGCCACTGTTCTGGAACACATTTTAATAGCAATTTTACTTGGATACATTGACAGAAACCACTGCTTGCAAAGCAGCTGCAAAAACTGCTCTACCAGACAATGTTACTCCTCTAGTTACTTACTACTTACTACACTCTAGGAGAAACACTCCTAACGTGTTTCTAGACTCTCCCGCCCTTAACATTTCAAACTTTTACAGTGTCTTAGGCCACCATATTAAGAAAAATAAGACTATGCTTAACATGTGAAATGCTTTCGATTTAAGTTTCTGTATTATACCCTCAACACACAGAATCTACTGTGCCGTATGTGTATGTATGAGCCCAGTTATAGCTGGATCTTATTCCTGTCATGCCAACACGCCACCAAATGCTACTGCACTATTTCTGTAAGGGTGTGTTTTGTAAATGCCACATAGTTGCTATAATATGGGTGATTTAATGATATTAATTCACACCAAAAATCCAGTGAACACGCTCTTTAGGAAAAGATTAGTCAGAAAATGCAACTGACCTTCCATTATACATATATATATACACATAATGCTTGTTAATGTGTGCTAACACACTAGAAGTGATATCTGAATATATAGTGAACGTGGTTAATAATTTAATTATCTTATTGAAATGTGAATTCTTGTTTACATAAGAAAAATATTTGAAAATATGTATGAAAAAATTCCTTCGCAGTCTATAAAAATGTTTTATGAGATTAGTTATTTTGACCTTTAGGACAGAATAGAAAAATTGGTTCTTGTTATTACAGACTTATTTTTCTTATTACTTTCTTCACTTCTCAAAATTTTTGTGTCTTCACACATACTTACCAGCTACTGCCCTTGTTATGTACACCCTAGAACATACTCTTCAGTGAAATTAACTGTATTTGAATCCTAAGTGATCATATCCTTCTGTTATTAAAGAAGCAGAATTAACTTTGAGACTGCTTCCTACGAAGAATCCTTTCAGCATTCAGTCAACACTGTGAGCAATTAAATTTCAAAAATATTTCTGAATTTAATAGATATTTTAATGTATATGAAAAACGGAGCCTGGAAAGGTGATCTTGTGGTGAACTCCAACCTGGGACATTAAATTGAAATGTGTAATGCACATTGTTTTCTTCTGTAACCCATCATAAATCACTTAGTAATGCCTATGTCCTACCTTTCCCTTTTATAAGAAGCAGTTTCAGTAGTTTACCTGTCTATTTCAGTTGCTTATTATGTGATGACGAAATTTTCTCTTACTACGCACATGTAGAGAGATAAGTAAAAAACTGGATCCTAATGTCAGCTAGATCCTTTAAGTTGTATTATAAGTGAAAAAAAAATTCCAATATAAGAAAGGGAGCAAGCCCAGAAGAGATGCCTTGGTATTAGTAAAAAGAAACTCCTTTGGGAAAAGTCAGAGCACAGGCTGCTATACAAGAAGGTACAAGGAAGGTACAAAACCTTCTGATTTTGTCTTCCTCAATGTCTAGTTAACATTATTGGCATTTTCTTTCTATGAAACTTCTTAAATTCTTAAATTTGGTCAATAAAACATGAACAATTAATTGAAATTGCTAAAGTTTATGTATTGTCATTTGCAATACAGAACACACTTAATGCGTATTTCATTACATCTGTACTGTGCATATGAGTGCAACTGTCTGCAATTATCACAAATTTCAGTAAGTACTCCAAAAACATGACTTATATGCATGGCTTCTAGGATCAAGGCCAGATGTAGCTGCAAGACGGTCTGCACAGCTGCTGCCACATCACAAAGACCTGGAGAGTGCCAAAATAAAGGGAGGGAAATGGGACCCAGTCATAACCCCCTTTTTCCTTGCATAGCTTACCATCCCGACTCCCTTGCATTTTTCTGCAACATGTTATGTCTTACAAATACATGCTGCCCTGCCACGTGCACACACAGGCAGCTGTTCCCAAAGCAGAGAATATGGTCCAGAAAAATGTGTTCAAGCACTGGGAAAGCATGCCAAAATAGCTGAGTGAAATACTGACATGAAAGGAAGAAAGGTCAGAACAAAGCATCAAAGTATGAAAGTGTTATATGGGGCAATGCCTCAAAGCATCCTGACTGTGACAAGCTGACAAGAAAATCTTGACTTAGAATAAATTTAAGTCAAAAAACAGTATAACAAAGAGACAACGAACCAGCTGTGAGGCACAGCGGTTCTAAACTCCGGAAGGCCACTGAGGTTTAAAAAGATGAAAGTAACAAAAATACATATTTTCATCAGTGACTGACTGAGTAACAAGAAAACAAAACTGTTGGATGAAGAAGGGCCATGTATGTCATCATGGTCTATAAGAAACTTCCAAAGTTATTTCAGTGTTCAGAGGATATAGAAAGGAAAATTGAAGCTATGACCCAGTAGGCTGCACTGACAAAGGGAAGCATCTCTTCATCTTCCTTGGAAGAGCTTTCCTTGTTGAGTTTCTGATTCCAGTTTTACACTCGGCGCCTACAAATCCAATCTAGATATGAGATCACATTCTTTAATTTTTGAAAATATATTGACTGTACTGAATGCATCACATCGAATACCACTTTATATGCAGACATAATCAAATGCAGCTACTTCTCATGTAGAACACCACAGCTATTTGCTATCAGTGGTACTAAAAAGCAAAGAATACTCTACGGCAGTCGGCTGACTTTAGGTAGGCTGGATATAACTGCCCAAGTCAGAATTTTTCCAAAACAGCAGCTGTGGTAAATACCTATCATCTGCAGTTAGAGCCAAAGCATTGCCGGCAACTATATTTTTAACCTGAAATTCAGCACCTGTTGGAACAAAATACCATTACTACATTATGAATGGATGGGTTCAAAGTAGTTTCACTTGGCTCTATATTGATCCAAATGAAACCTAGAGTGCTACTGAACAACCAGGACCACTTTACGAGACATCCTAAATGGAACTCGAAAGTTTTATTTTGAAAGACTAGCCTGGCCTGATCCCACTTGCCTGTAATACTTGACAAAATTACAGCCAAAGGTGATTTATCTGCAGTTCACTTACAAGAGATGCCTGAGCACCAGAGAGAAATTAAACATTAAAATATAACAAGAGATAAATGCTATATCCTGCAGACAAAATGCATTACAGAGACAGCTGACAACAGCTGTATTTGTTTAAACATTCAGACTTCAAAGCAGAATTCCAGGCACAACAGTGCCATCCAGGGGCCAGCTAATTGCTGGTGAATGTCCAAAGAATTTCCTGAAACTGATTTTACTCGTATAAACAAAAAGGTTTTATATTTAAAACGGTTTTCACAAATATTTTCAAATATGATCTCAGTTGTTTTGAATACTGCAACAGATAAACAGTGAAATGAAACAATAACTGATTCATTCTCTAGACATGCTGAGTTGCTTACATTTAGGCATTAGTTTTGTAAAAGTCCCATTTCAGTAAAATAGAAAAATATTTTTAACAATTCAAATCAACAGTTCCTTCTAGCAAAATAAACTGGAAACAATGAGGAAAAGTTCTGATGAAACTTTGCCAAATTTTTCAGACTGAAATCTTGCAAAGTCCGAAACACATGCTCAGCTCCGCTTCACTACAGCTACTTAAAATGAGTTGTGTACATAAAATTTTACAGTGCTAAAGCTTCAGACAACTTAATTTCTGCACAATCCATACTCTGCCTTCTGCAAAAATGGAAAAATCAGTCTGAAAATTTTAAAGCAGCTTGAAAAGGGAGGCTGTTTTTGTTCAACAAGGCCAAGTGCTGGGTCCTGCACTTGGGTCACACCAACCCCATGCAGTCCTACAGGCTTGGGAAAGAGTGGCTGGAAAGGTACCTGGTGGAAAAGGACCTGGGGGTGTTGGTCAACAGCTGGCTGAATGTGAGTCAGCAGTATGCCCAGGTAGCCAAGGCGGCCAACAGCATCCTGGCTTGTGTCAGAAATAGTGGGGCCAGCAGGATGGGGGAAGTGATTGTCCCCCTGTACTCGTCACTGGTGAGGCTGCACCTCAAATACTGTGCGCAGTTTTGAGCCTCTCACCACAAAAAAAGACACTGAGGTGCTGAGAAGGGCAGAGTTGTCCAGAGAAGGGCAAGAAGCCAGTGAAGGGTCTGGAGCACAAGTCTTATGAGGATCAGCTGAGGGAGCTGGGGTTGTTTAGCCTGGAGAAAAGGAGGCTGAGGGGAGACTTTATCCTTCTCTACAACTACCTGAAAGGAGGTTGTAGCCAGGTGGGAGTTGGTCTCTTCTCCCAAGTAACAGACGATAGGACAAGAGGAAACAGCCTCAGGTTGGGCCAGGGGAGGTTCAGATTGGATATTTGGAAAAATTTCTTCACCAAAAGAGTTCTTAAGCACTGGAATAGGCTGACCATGGAAGTGGTGGACCCACCACCCCTGGAGGTATTTAAAAGACATGTAGATGTGGTGCTTAGGGACAACATTTAGTGGTGGACTTGGCAGTCCTAGGTTTACAGTTGGATTTGATGATCTTAAAGGTCCCTTCCAACCTAGATGATTCTATGTTTCTATGATAAGGAAACAGAGTGGGGGAGGATAAACCAAAGTCTCAACTCATGTAATCTTTTTTAGGCTAATTCTGTAACAGCAGCAAGATGAAAAAAGCAAGAATCTCAGATTATTTCTAAGATTAAAAACAATTCCGAGGGCAGATGTCTCTTTAGTTCGAGGATTTAGAGGTGCACATCTTCTCAGCTCTTTGGTTCGGCCAGCTGATGATGCAATGCAACAGCATAAAATACACCACAACAACGAGAATTTTCAGGTTTAACCTAATGCGAGGTGAGCTCTTTCCAAAAAGCTGCCTCCGACGCGCCACTCCGGATCCTCTTCCTGCTTCTCACCCGCGAGAACCAGAAGAAAACCCTTTTTACCCTCATTTCTAACGGAAAGTGTCCTGCGCGCTGCCCGGGGAGGGCCTGGAGGACCGAGGCCTTAGAGAGCCGGCCTAGAGAGGCTCTGACCATCGAGTTCCAGCCTGGAGTGGGGCTGGCACGGCGCATGCGCGGGGTTTCGCTTCGCGCTGCCGCTGCAGCGGCGTGGGGAGAGCTCGGAGGGGCGGCGGCGCCGGCCGGGACGGGCCGGGGGCCGGCGGAGCTCTGCGGTCAGGGGCCGGCGCTATGGCTCCCGTGCTGAACCTCAACAACGAGGTGAGCCACGCGCCTCCTTTGGGGTGGCGGTGGGAGCAGGCCGGCTGGGGACGGTTGGGCCGGGGAGGGCCAGGCCGGGGCAGCGGCCGTTGGAGAGGGCCGGGGCAGCGGGAGGGGAGGGAAGCGGCAGAGCTCGGGGGCGGCGTGTCCCCCTGCGAGCGGGCCGGGCCGGGCCGGGCCGGACCCGAGTCTCCCCAGGGCCGGTGGAAGCGGTAGGGAAGGTCCCGTTGCGGCCCCGGCTGCCGCTGTCGCCATGTGGCCTGAGAGGGCCGCCTCCGACCCCCCGGGAGACGCTGCGCACTGTGCTGGCTCTCAGCCAAAGGGCTTTGTGAAGAAAGTAAACTACCTTTAGGGGGGCCCAACACAATTGTCGGCGCGTGTGCTTCGGTTCAACATCCTGTCATTGAGCGTCAATCATTTCATCATCATATCATGTCGTGTCTTACTGTGTGTGTGTTCGCGCTGAAGTTTTACAGGTATTGCTAGCGGACCTGCCAAAGTCTCAGCTGCCTGTCTCCCGGATAGTAAAGTTATGGCGTTGCCCGACTTCCTTGGAGGTGGAGGGGTTCAGAATGAGAAATGAATGGGTTAGAACTAGTTTTTTCCTGTTCTGTGAGAAGTTTGGTGTTTCGTGTTTCTTTCGGATTTTTTTTCCCCGCTCTGTAGCATGAATTAAATGAATTATATGTGTTTCAACTGTGGTGGATGTTGACTGCGCATTTGCAAATCATTGTGTTCAATGATGTTTGACACAACCAGCCTCTTTAAACTGTTGCTGCAACATTTAAAGTGTAGCTGACAGTTCTACTGAGCATGTGTTGTATCAGCCTCTGCAGATAGCATTGTGTGCTTCCAGAATTCCTAGATAATTCACAGTATGGTTCAAGTTGCTGTATGTCATCAGCAGAACCAAAATGACAGATTATGCAAGCATTTTCAGATTATACTTGTATTTAAAGTAAGTTTTATGTTTTAGGTATTTAGTAACTTTGAGAAAGATTGATTTGCAAGTCAGGAATTTAGTAAGAGGTAGTCTGTTT
Source organism: Rissa tridactyla (assembly GCF_028500815.1). Classification (NCBI taxonomy): domain Eukaryota; kingdom Metazoa; phylum Chordata; class Aves; order Charadriiformes; family Laridae; genus Rissa; species Rissa tridactyla. The sequence continues at coordinate 20,513,553 of NC_071497.1, forward strand.
GTCAGAAAAATTGTAGTTTGGTAATACATAAAATATGGATATTTACTTGGTAATTTATTGGAAGATTTTTGTCCTTGCTATTAACAAAAGTTCAGTTGTGGGTGATTTCCCATTGAAATATGCCTGTGAATCACCAAGGAAAGAAGAGAGTATTTCATTCATTGTTGAAGCAGGGATTTTTTTGATTGATCAAGTTCAGGTGGTGATTCATAGTCTTTCACCAAAGAAATACTCATATAAAAAGGGATGAAAAAAAGAAGTGTTATTTGACTGAGGAATGACCAAACAGTTCTTCAGAAAAAGACAGAATACAATGAGTTTCTGTATGAAATATTGAAAAATTTCAGTAAGGACACTGGAGACGCTGTTCCTTTTTACAGTTCAAACATCACCCTGTCCTAAGAGGAAACTGAAAGTAAGTTTCTTAGATTTTCTGGAGGTATGAGCTTTCACAGAATCACAGAAACTTCAGAGTTGGAAGGGTCCTCTAGAGATCATCTAGTCCAACTCCCCTGCTAAAGCAGGATTGCCCAGAGCACATTACTCAGGACTGCATCCAGGCGAGTCTTGAAAATCTCCAGAGAAGGGGACTCCACACCCTCTCTGGGCAGCCTGTTCCAGTGCTCTGTCACCCTCACTGTAAAGAAGTTTTTCCGTGTATTTGAACGGAACTTCCTATGTTCCAGCTTGTGCCCATTGCCCCTTGTCCTGTCACTGGGAACCAATGAAAAGAGTCTGGCACTATCCTCCTTCAACCCACCCTTTAGATACTTGTATGCCATAATAAGGTCTCCCCTCAGCCTTCTCTTCTCCAGGCTAAAGCTCATCACAGCTCTCACAGCTAAAGCTTCATCACAGCTCGGACAAAAAGTAGACACTCTCTAAATACAGGTCTGTCCAAGATGTAAGGTAGTACAGAGACTGAAATCAAGAGGGACAGAAGGTCGGGCTGGCTAAGAGTAGGATGGAGACCTAGTGTGAATAGTTAAGCAATTTTTTCCATTTCTACACCTACCTATGCCTTTTCATAAGCATCAGAGCTGTATTAATTACTCTGATGACCCTAAGTCATAAAATCTGAAATAAATATTTTCTGTACCAATACCTGGATATCCTCTGTATTTATGACTGAGATTCCCTTTTAAGAACATATTTTACTGGTAAGAGATACTTATCTTCCTCTAATAAAGGTGAAATGGTGGAATTTGAGCATCAATACAGTAATGATTTTTGAAAGTCTAATGTTTTACATGAACTATTGGATTTTTCTTGTGTATTCTTACAATTTGCTAAGGGAAAAATTTACTGTCATTACAAAGCAGCTGTATGTACTATGTACCTTTGGCATTCCACAGTCAACCAACGTCTTCCCCCGTTTGTCTATATCAAATAGGCATGACGGTAGTTATTGCAGGAAGAACTTTGTGACGTTTGTATAGCTGATAAACTTGTTTGTCTTAGCTGATTTTACATTAGTTATGTGTAAGGCCTTATAAATTCAGCTGTCTTATATTTTCTTATTCCAGGTTTTAATTCTGGCAAAGGCAGACTTCTGCTATTAATTAATATCATAAACTGTAATGGCCTCCAAAATTATGAAGTCTTAAGAAATTCTAGGATGATGGGTTTCAAAATATTTTTTACCGATTCATATTTTGTTTACAGGAAGAGCAAATAGTTTAAGACCAGTGTTTCTCAGTAATGTGAATTTACAACTTTCTTAATTCTAATTAACCTTTATTTTCATCACTTCCTGTTATATATTTGATACTAGTAACTAACAAAAAAATAGTTATTGATGTCCAAAAACTTATTTGTTCTGGAGTGTCTACAGCATTCCTGTAAGTTGTATTGTCATAGGTAAAAGCTGCACAGCATCTGCTTGTACAGATAAGAGATATTTGTGTAGCTTATTTCTGAATGGCAAGGATAATTACTAAACACTGGAGTAGGTAGCTTCAGTGTAATTCAGTGGCAGGACTTATTCTGGTATTACTGTCCTGGTGGAAAAAAAAAAAAAACAACAAAACAACCCTCTCACTCTTAATGGAAAGTTTTGTTAGTACAGTGTAAAAATCAAGCCTTTGATTCCAATATTATAATGAAGTAAAGTGTACATGTGTTGAAATTAAAGAACATTTAACTGGGTGATGATTTAACTTCTTATCACTAAAGAAACTTGGAAGTTTAATAATATTATTATTATGAAAATCTAATACACAAAGGAAATGAGACAAATAAAGGACTGTGATGTCTGTGTCCTTTCTGACAGCTTTTGAATTCATTGACTAATTTCAGAGATTTTGGAAAGGAGTAGAGACCTCAAAAGTTGGGGTTTTTTTTTCTAAAATTATCATTTGGTTAAAGAGTAGTGCTTCCATGAAGCAATATGCTCCCAACTGTTCTGATCTAATAGGGAACAAAGAATGAAAATGTCATACCGTTTAGGTGACTGCATGAATGGGATCTGAAATTACTGTGCAGCGGTAAGAATCCTGGATGAAAGAAAGAGGGAATTGCAGTTGTTGTGATGAAGTGAAATAAGACAGAAAAATGTAAGAAATCGGTCATAATTATTCAGCTATTCACAGAATAATCAGTTCAGACATTCTATCCATAATTTAGTTTATTTTTTCATGTAAAGTTGTTTATATCTATGTAACAGCTTCAGAAGCTCATTATTTCCATGTTAACAAACAGGTATTGTGCCAAGAGTGTATAAATGTTCTTTATATTTTTCTCTAGTTGCATACATACCCAGATAATAACAGAAAAAGCAAGATCTTAGCAGAACTCACAGTTAGCAAGGTGCAGTAATTTTAAGTAATTTAATAATGTGGTAGGTATAGTTTCAGTGTGACTGCATGACTGAAAAACTAAGATTGAAAAGAGTTAAAAAACACAAATGTTTTTGTAATTCAGACATCCCATTCCTGTAAGGGATTATTGCATTTTGATTTCTGTGCCCAGGACAGAGTTGGTGGTGGGAGGAAGTAAAGACTGCAATTAGCTAGAACAAAGTGAAACAGTGAAGACTGGAGCTTTTGAGAAAGAAGAGAAGAATGCAGTATTTCTTACCATTTTCTACTCATCATGTTCTTTTACACAAGGGAAAACAATGCGTAGAATTAAAAAGTTCAGTCTTAAAATTATTATGTATCGACTGCATATGATCATGCTTTTTTGGGGTTTGTCTGTATTAAGCCTAATTGTATTCTCATCTCGTGCTCGTGGTTAATTTTATAAGCATGCAGACTGAAGGAATCTTTTTAAAAAACTATTTCTGTCTTGTATGTGTTTCCTATTTTAAAAAGCTTTCTAAGAATTTTCAGGTGTCTTGTCACAAAATCGCTTCCAAAATTAAGCTTTTCTGGAAACATTTGCTAGATGGCAGCACATAATCATCAACAGCCATGGACGAGGACAAGTTTAAAGGGAGATAGCTCATGTTTAATGTGAAAAAGGATTGTTGTTGATCAGCCATATACAGTAGTGTGAAATTGAAGCTTTTGAATGAGATCCAACCCAGATTTATGTTTTTTTCAGAACCCGTGCTTCTTAAATTATGTTCTGTTTTTACAGTCATACTCTGCTAACACTATCATATAATTGCAACAAATACAGTTATCACTCTGCCTCCTTTTCTTTCTTTTTTTTTTGAATTAAATTTTTCTTACAACTGCTTCAGGGAATTAAGTTGAAGAAAGACCGTGAAGCTAATGCAAATGATGTCTGTATGAATTGTTTTAAAAATAAGTGTTCGAGTTTGTATCTATATGAGTGCTGTAATCGCTGAAGTTGAATATTAGTAACGCATCATATTATGTAAAGCAATTTTAAATCTTCTCAGAGTTGAGAGCTGCTTCTGTCCATGGGACATATGAATTGAATTTGCCAAACTTTTTTGGGCATGGAAACTTTGGTACCAGGTGATTTTTTTGTCTTAAATTTGTATCTAATAATGGCATCCCTCCAAAGTAATTTCTCACTATAAAAATGTTATGGACCTATTAGTGAATTAGAAAAGATTAAGCTTTATTTACAAAGTTATGTTTTTTAGGTAATAAAACCTAATGTCTACATAACACTTGTCATCCACAATTGAAGTGTTCTTTTTCTTTTTTCCTAAAAGTTAGAGTCAAGATAAAAGAATATCTTCAGAGTAATATGTGTGCATGCACATTTTTCAGTCTGCTAAACAAAGTGCAGATTTAAAAAATGCTATGTAGGGAGCTTAGTAATGAAGCTCAAGGTGTTGGATTCCACTCAGTAGTGTTTTGGGTCCCAAAAATTTATGTTGTGGTACACAATATGGTGATACACAGGCCCTTTTACTCTTTAGATTTAGGACTGACATCCTGACCTTTGAGTTATCTGGACTGCAATTTAAATGAATGATATGTTCAGAAAGCAATGTGGACATAAGGATAAGGATTTACACTGATGTAGAGCAAAGTCAGAGATAGATAGTATGGCTTATTATGAAAAACATCAGACAAAAAGCCATGGGAAATGACCTTAACTTGTGAAGACAGACTGACATAACAGCTTTTGAAAGTCTGAAACTGCAGTCTGAGTTATTTCTGTAATTCTGTGACACTTGCATCTTCTATCACAGTGCAACCAGAAGTAAATGTTCATTTGCAAATACTTCTATAAAGGCTGGGTTGGCCTGGTGTAGCATGGGTAGGTGTCATGTTTGTCATTAATTGGTCAGGCATAGCTAAGATAACGGATGTAAGTAGAAAAACAGTTACTGAAGCTGCGTTTATGCATGCCTTCATTCACAAATTTCTGAAAGGCCAGGTATATGCTTTTAAAAGTAAATCAGTTTTGGTGACCAAAGCTTCTGCGTAGCAGTGAAAAAAACATGGTCTGACTGGCATATCAGGTGGAATTGTTAAAGAATAGAGAGGAATTTGAGAAGGTCATGCATTCTTCCTGAAGCTGAATTGACCTATATAGCCAGGAACTGCTTCATGATTTTTCTAAGGTGCATTAAATGTAAAAAAACAGATTACTTACCCATAAGAGTCCTTAGTGCGTTATATATTTCTGTTATTGATACAGTAGGTCCATCGTGCTTGTATATTTGTCAATTTTAAATTGATCTGAAATGAAATTAATTTAAAGGTTTTTAGTCGTTGAATGATAACCATTTTTGCAGAGAAACATTTCATACAAAGTGAGTTTAAGACTTCTCCATGGTATTTGTTTGCAGTTACTTAAGATCTTCCTTATTTTCAGTATTCTTTACCATTATGACTGCCACATCACTCAGATGTGACAAGCCTCTCTGTGTTTTCATTGACTTAAGATGACAATTTAGACATATAATTCAAGATTTTTCTTATTCATGACATACACACACACCCCATTTTAGGCTATAGAAACTGCAGCAGTTTTTAACATTGAAAGGCCTTTCATATAAGCCTTTTTGTGAAGAATTGCTTTGCAGTTCAGTATGTGGTGTCTCAGACACATGCGGCGTGCCCCCAAAGGAGTGATTCTCTGACTGTGGTTTCATGGGCAGCTGGACTCACTGCTTCTGAAGCTGGGGCTTCTCACTCTCTTTTGCTGCTCACCCATTCCAGCCACATGGTTGTGCCTCCCTCTTCTGTGTGCAGAATAAATTTTTTGCTAGGGTAGTTTTCTGCTACTGATTTACGGTAGCACGGTCTTAGAGGGAGTGAGAACAGCAGGAACATGGGACCAGGGATGAATGGGAGGCGTGTGGAAGAGGAGTGGAGATGGGCTGTCCCTCTTCCACCACAGTGGGCTGGTCACTTGGCTTGTGGGGCTGGTAGAAATGTGATGTTCTTCATTTCACTTCAGTCTTTAGGCAGTGACATTTCTGTGAAATCAACATAAGATTTGGGGAGGGTGTTCAACCAGCAAACCCTAAAATAGTCAGGATGATTATATGACCTTCAGTTATGTTGTTCAGGAGGTGTTTGTTAACGGAAATTAACTAGTGGTCAAGGCTCCAAGGGCAGGAGAACTCCAGGGTTCAAAGAGGAAGCCAAAGGAGCCCTTACTTTTCTCTGATCTTGATAATGTTGCATAATAAGTTCACTGGAGAGTAATTACAAATCAACTTGAAAGAAGACTCTTATAGTTTCACTGTTATATTTAAATAAGTTTATATTTATTTTTGGAAAATGTGACCAGGGGTATATTAAGGGGGAAGAAAAATCCTAGTCTCTTACCTGTTGCAAAAGAACTCTTAAAAACAAGTTGCAGTCCAGTAATAAGTAAAGCAAGATGTAATTTTCAGGAGTTGTATTTCCCACAGTAATCAGAGAAATGAACACTTAGGCCTTCTTTCTTGGGTTTTCTTGGAAATTGCTTTTCGCTAGCATGAAGAAGCTGTTGTGAACATTCAATTTTTAGTATATTATCCAAAGGTCTAGTGTTACATAAGGTATATTGTGATATTTTTAAGTGCATTCCTGGATCTTCTTTACCAGTGATGAAAAAGAATCCTATATGGAAACTTTCAAAATAACAGCGACTGAGTGCTGCAGGCACTATGGTGTTTAAAGCAGTCTGAAATACTGGGCAGCCAGCCCAGTGCGGTGATCCAGGCTTCTCTTTGAAATAAAGTAGCTACCCCCAAAGATCTGTTTCGTGTACTATCCCCTGGGCTACGTGGAAATTCAGGAGTTCCTTTAGGGCAATTTAATATTCCTGTGTGCGGACTTTATAGCTGCCTAAAGGGGAGGTAAGGCATAAGGTGAGGTATCTGACCAGTATTATCCGGTATTGGACTGAGCTGTGAGATGTCTTACTGCTCATAATTCAAAATTTTATGCCTTCTTTCAAGGCATGCCTCTGTCTGATGGGGAAAATGCTGCCTTTTTTTGTTTAATGGCTTAGTTGCTAAAAATTTTCCAGTAGTTGAGAAAGCTGGTGTGTAGGTTCCCTCAGTTTGAGTGGAATCCTGTGATCTCAGTGACCAGCAGAGTGCACTAATCACAAATACTAACCAATACTAACGCTGGGCTACTGTCCAGGGAAAAAAGGGAGATTCTATGGGGTGAGGGGAGTCTGGTCATGTATTTCACCAGTGTGAGCGTTTCCGTAGGAAAAGTCCTCGGCAGTGCTCCAAAGGCTGCTTATCCAACAATTAACATAAAATACATGAGCTCCCTCAAAGGAAATACTGGAACTCCGAACTCTTTACCCCCAAGGAAATTCTTCTTGCTGGTCTACAGATGAGTTCCCTTTTGCTGTTTTGTCTCTGGCTTATCAGCCTTGTTTGTTCCAGCACCTATCTGTCATGCCGGCCAAGTCACTCTGTGGAAGTAGAAGCATTTGTCCTAGACTCCTTCACGTTGAAGAAGGTCTGTAATTTTAGGCTTTTCAGTTCTGATAAGTGCCTCAACATCTAAACTGTTCCTCAGATGGTGGACACCAGTTCTAGTACGGTCCTAAGCTATCTATCAGTATGGTTAAGGTAGATCAGAGAGACTCTGTCTTTTGGGCAACTTAAGTCAGCTTTAGGTTCATCTGTCACCACTTCAAAATTATTGTTAAGGTAAAGTGGCTAGCACTTAGATACTTTTGAAAAAGTACAGGTGCTTAGAATGCTCTGTCGTCAAAATTGAAGCTGTGGTTGTATCCTGGCACTGCCAAAATCTCCATATCCCCGGCTTGCACGTGGTTTTAAATACTTCCTTGAAGCTGGTCATACAGTCTCTTATATGTCACTGAAAACGGTCTAAAGTCTTGGAAAGGCATATAAACCAGTTATGAAAACTGACGAAAAATAAACTTATACACAATTCAAAACAAAATAGCTAATGTGTTCCATCAGTTTATTTCTCAGTATACTTGCAAATCACTACTTTTTTTTCTATAAAGTCCAAGTGTGTGCAAAGTTAGAAAGCAAACAGGACTTTCTCTTTAAACTCTGCAATACTTGGCAGCAGTCATTTTAGCTCTATGGAAATGCATGTAAAAATTCTTGCATTACTTGTGTTACTAATAAATAATTCTAAGCACAACAGTTTCTTGAAGGAGGGGGAAACTGTGCTAGATTGGGCTTGAATTCTGCTTAAAACAGTTCAAGTGTTAAATTACTGACATTCTTTTACAGACCATGTAAATGTCCTAAGGAAAAGGTCTTTTGAAAGCTTATGAAATTTCCAAACTTATACTCTGTGAGATAGAATTCTGAGGAATTGTGGCTTTTTTTTTGTTCCCCAGGAACTGTTCCAGCAGCTGTTTCTAAAGTTTCTACAGTTGCCACATCATCAGTTATACTAATATTAACAGCAAATTCTGATCTGCTATTCACACAGATTTTGTTTCAGCAGATTACTGAAGCAATTAAACACAGCAAACTATGCAGTTTTTTGCTTCTGGCAATATTGTATACAGCCGTTATCAAACTACTGTACTTCAGGATAGAAATGAAAACTTTTCCTTAGCTCAAGTGGTTTATATAAAGTGTGTGTGGTAGGCCACGTAGACTAGTAAGATGCTCTCGTAAAACAAAACATCTGTGGTTTCTTGGTGTGGTAGTGTACAATAATGAAAAAAACATGCAAACATGGTCATGGGAAACTTTGTAACTTTTATTTTAAAGGAACTGTGAGATACTTGCAGTACACAGTATAGTCTTTTATCAGATGTAATTTATGGGTATATATGCATGCATAAAATACAATTTAAAAAAATGGTTCTATTACAGTACACGTGCTTAATTGCTTACTGCTGTCATTGCAGACATCTTTCTGCAACCTTTGCATTGCTGAGCCTGAAGCTTACTGCCAAATGAAGAAGGAAGCAAGGCTGAAATGGGTGTAGAAGGGAAGGGGTAGCGTTGGATTTTTTTCCTAATAGAATATGGGGTTTGGAGGAGGAGAGGTTCCTAGAAGGAGAATACAACTCAATCGTGAATTCATTGCAAATTGGCGATTGGTATAGCCATGATAAAATTCTTTTCAGTTTGTCTTGTGCTGCAGAGGTCAGTAGTGAAGAGCAATTAAGGGAAAAGTTTTTTAGTTAGGGTTTTCAGCACAAAAGTGGCCAGCTGCTAAATTCAGTAACCTTTTTATTGTCCTTTAAATCATATAAGAGAAGGGATTTAAAATTCTTGTACTGATTTTATATCAAAAAAATAAATTACCATTACGCTATTTCTGTTGCAAACATGTGTCACGATTCATAGGGCATTTAATACCAAATTAAATCTCTGTGCATGTATATATATATATTCAAAACTAACTACTTAGAATGCAAATCAGTTATCATTTTTTTAGAATGCAAATATTCTATTCATTTTTATTCTGGTGTCTTTTCTGTTCTGCAGTCATCTGACTTAGACTCATGCTTTTCCATTCTGTAATTTTTGTGTTGAGTAAACAGGTCAAAATTGGGTCCAGCAGAGTATTTGTGTAATTCCTCTTGGAGAATTTCTATTTAAATCACCAGTAAGCTCGATACTGAGATTTCCATGACACTAATAATAAGCTCTTAAATTCACAAATTTAAGATTGTGTGTGCTATCTAGAGATCTGGTTGGATTCATTCAGTTGTGTTGCAAGCTAGTTTGTTGTGTGTTTGTAGACCTGTATAAATTCTTTTTATCTGTGGTCAAGGAAATGTTGTATACAAACTGGCTCTCAGCAGTTTAATTGGACAACTACCAATTTAAGATATTAGTGTATAGCAGCTTGGTAGGGTGAGAAGTTAGACTGCAAGGTCTTTAAAGTTGATGACAGTGTGAAAGAGTTCAGTCTCAAAGATTCACTACCCCAACTAGGGGCAGAAACAAGTAAAATTCCAGTAGGATCAGGAGCTCAGAGTGAGGAGTGAAATGTGAGCGAATTTTTGTTCACTGTTTTTCATGAGTCAAATGTTGGAATTGGGGCTTGTCTATATCCTAAAACATACTGTGTGTTGAGGTAAGGTGCAAATGTAAGCAGTGAATCTGGACTAGCTCTTTGGAAGCTGTTTTAGAACAAGAGTGCCATCTTATGATTTGGCTTACTTGGTTTCCAAATAACTGTAATAATGAGAATAAGACAGTTTCAAATAAAAATCTCCAAACATGCTTTAAAATGTCTATAAAGTTGTGTTTATTCCTTCATTATTTTTGTTCTCTTTTTTTCTTCTGCAGTTCAGGAGTTCTTTGCTTGTTTCCCTAGATTCTAACCTTGCTCATTTCAGTAGAGAATGAAAACTAGCCAGGAAAATAAAACTGACCAATAGAAAACAAAACTTATTTGCCACAGTATAATTCTTAATACTTTTTAAACTAAAAATCTTAAAACAACTTTTTTTTTTTGTCTTGAAAGGAAGTGTTCCCAAGAAAGCCCACCTCTTTTAAAGAAAACAGTGTTTCAAAGCTCGTGGTGGAGCAAGGCAAACGGAAATGAGATTTTTTACATAAACAATACATACAGCATATCACTGGCATAGAGCAACCAGTAAATGCCAAGTTATATCTGAATCTCTAAGTGGTTAGGGGAGTATTTTCCATTAAATTTGTAGCCATTATGATGTCATCATAGATGATACATGACATGGCCACATAGATGACCTCTCAAAATTTTTAGTGTGATAATGGGCTATCATCATTATTTTCAGAATCAGCTGTACCGTTGGGATCCACCCAAGGGTACTAAGGGTGGATGTGCTCTCACCAAGCCACTTCCATCATTTATCAGCAGTCCTGGCTAACCGGGGAGGTCCATTAGACTGGAGGTGAGTGAATGTGATGCCATCCAAAAGAAGGGCTGGAGGAGCATCCGGGGAGCTTGTCAGTCTGACCTCAGTGCCTGGGAAGGTTATGGGACAGACAATCCTGAGTGCCATCATGTGGCAAGTACAGGACAAGCAGGTGATCAGGCCCAGTCAGCATAGGTTCATGAGAGGCAGGTCCTGCTTGACTAACCTGATCTCCTATGATAAGGTAACCTGCTCAGTGGATGAGGGAAAGGCTGTAAAGGTTGTTTACCTAGGCTTTAGTAAAGCCTTTGTCACTGTTTCTCATAGCGTTCTCCTGCGAAACTGTCTGCTTGTGGCTCGGGTGGGCATACTCTTTGCTGGATGGCCAGGCCCAAAGAGCTGTGGTGAATGAAGTTAAATCCAGTTGGCAGCCGGTCACAAGTGGTGTTCCCCAGAGCTCAGTATTGGGGCCTGCTCTGTTTAATGTCTTTATCAATGATGTGGACGACGGGATTGAGTGCACCCTCAGTAAGTTTGCAGACGACACCAAGTTGGGTGGGAGTGTTGATCTGCTGGAGGGTAGGATGGCTCTCCAGGGGGATCTGGACAGGCTGGATCAATGGGCCAGGACCAATGGTATGATGTTCAACAACGTCAAGTGCTGGGTCCTGTACTTGAGGCACAAGTGCCCCATGCAGCGCTACAGGCTTCAGTAACAGTGGCTGGGGAAGTTGCCTGGCAGAAAAGGACCTGGGGATATTGGTCGACAGCTGTCTGAATATGACCCAATGGTATGCCCAGGTGGCCAAGAAAGCCAACAGTATCCTGGCTTGTGTTAGAAATAGTGTGTCCAGGAGGACTAGGGGAGTGATCATCCCCCTGTACTCAGAACTGCTGAGACCACACCTAGAGTACTTTGTTCAATTTTGGGCCCATCACTAGAAGAAAAGACATTGAGGTCCTGGAGCGTGTCCAGAGAAGAGCAACGAAGCTGGTGAAGGGTCTTGGACACAAGTCTGTGAGGATCAGCTGAGGGAACTCAGGTTCTTCAACCTGGAGAAAAGAAGGCTGAGAGGAGACTTTATCACTCTCTACAACTACCTGAAAGGAGGTTGTACTGACGTGGGGATTGGTCTCCTCTCCCAAGTAACAAGTGATAGGACGAGAGGAAATGGCCTAAAGTTGGGCCAGGGGAGGTTTAGATTGGACATCAGGAAAAATTTCTTCACCGAAAGACTTTTCAAGCACTGGAACAGGCTGTCGAGGGAAGTGGTTGAATCACCATCCCTGGAGGTATTTAAGACTTGTAGATGTGGGTCATGTAGCTTAGGGACATGATTTAATGGTGGTTTTGGCAGTGCTAGGTTAATGGTTGGACTCAGTGATCTTAAGGGTCTTTTCCAATGTAAATGATTCTATGATTCCTCTTTGCTATTTAATGAGAGCACATTAGAAGAAGTCTGAGGTCACGTACAGATATATTAATGTAGGAAGGGATGTGTGTATAGAGACTGGTTGCGTGAGATATGAGAGGCTAGTAAGAACTGTTTTGAATAGCAACTGTTTCAAAGGAATGAAAGAGGGATATCATCCCGAGGCAAAAGTCACTGGGAGACTGCTGCAAAGGAAATGAGTAGCATAGGAGCAAGAGAGCATAACTCACACTTAGTTGCATGATAAAATAGGAACTCCAGAAGATATAAAGCAAAAGGGCAGTTAAGGTGATTGCTTGTTGAGCAGTCCAGAAATAACAAGAATGATGGAAGGAAGGGCAGAGAGATGTAGCTGGTAATTCTCTAAATACTGTAACAGTCAAAAAATGATAGGTGGGTAATGAGGTGTGTCGGACAAGAGGAAATAGGATGTGGAATAAGGAGAGCTCATAAGGAGGGGAAATGTGTGTTTGGTATGAAAAAGCTGGATACTGAAGAAGAAAGTAGCAAGTTTCAGAAGGGAATCCCCCAGCAGAACCAGCACTTGGTATGGGAGAGAAGTTCTAAATGGATGGACAATAAACGTACCATACCTAAAATAGATGGGTAACGTGAGAGCACTTGTTCTGTTACAACAAAGAAGATTTTCCAGGCACCTTCATGCACTGCCTTAAGTTGTTAGTAACTAATACTGGAATAGTTACACAACGTCTTGTAGATCTGGTATCTTGGCAGCCGCCTGATGGAGAACTAATTGCTTGAAGGTATAGTTTTTAAACAAAAGAATAGTGTCTGTCAAACATCTGGCAGAGATATTTTAAGCTCTTTATTCCTTCTACTTTTCGTACTTGTCCTTTTACCCAGTTTCTATTTTGTGTCATTAAGAAACTTCCAGGAAGAGCCCAGATTATTAGGTTTTTCTTTTTCTTTTTTTTTTTTTTCCAAACACTGACTTTCCCATGTGTTTGTGTTTATGAAAAATTCTCATCATTAAATTGTTTTGTTTTGTGTTTTTTTTAAACTGTTCTCAGGGAGTTAAGAACACTAACTGGTGTAGCAAGGTAATTTTCCATTCCCACTAGAAAGAATCTTCCTGTCCTTCCAAAAAGATAAAAAGATTAAAAAGTTAGTTGTATAGTAGTGCTGTTTGAAGCAAACAGAAGCTCACCTCATATCCTGATGATTTTAGTATTCTTGACACAGGTTGAATATTCATCCTGTTTGAGTAAGTCAGAAAAATCTGTCATGCGAATCTGTATTTCCCTTATATCAGTGTTTATCAGAGTGTGGTCCCTGAGGCTTTTGCCGGTCACTGGAATACCTTAGGTCTGAACAAGGATACTTGGACGTGTTGTGGTACGTGTATTTTACATGCATGCTAGGTGGCCTTGTGCTAGGGGCAGCACAGGGCACATGAAAAGTCTTACACTATACTTTACAGTCCATTAGTAGAAGTCGTCTGAAATGTGCTCTTGTTACCATTTTTTAAATAAGGAGAAGAGAGTTTTTGTAAGAAGGTATGCAAAGTTACCAAGTATTATGAAAGTGTAAAACTATGTACAAATCTTTTCTGTTCTTCCCCTGTTTTCTTGTTCTCTCTTTTCTTTTTTTAATAGAGGATTTCTTCCTTTGATAACATGAATGTTAAATCCTTATTATGTGTTTATCGACATAGCTTTTTTTTCCCAGTCACAGAAAAAAAGTGCTTACGATTTTTTCTTCTCCCCCCCCCCAACTTCATTCACTATAACATTTATTTGATCATTTTATTGGACTAGATATCGTTCCTTGCTTTCCTCATACTCCCTCATTCCATGACCTACCTCTCTAATATCATAACAGTTTTTGTTATGATATTATTATGCTAGTTATATTAGGGCTTTTTTTCCTGTCGAATCTTTAGAAGTGTCATATTTGAGCATCAGACAAGAAGTAGACACTCTTGGGAGTTACAGACTAGAGACAACAGAAAATTTTATCATTAGTTTAAAGTATACTTGCATGATGGAAATTCCTTCAGCTTGTGAGGAGAGTATAGTACAGGGAGAGCATCAGTACTGGTGACACTTACTCATATGATGAAAATTAGCGTTAACTGTTGCAAGATTTAGCTTGAGGTGTGGTTTGCTTCTATCCAAAAGTTAATAAAACATGAATTTCACTTAAGCAGCAGTTGATAGTTGAGACCTTCCCCTTTTTTGATGGGAGTTTTCACGTACCTAAAGAACCTTCCTGCCTTTTCGCTTTCTGGTACTTATTCCTCTTCTTACATGTATGGACAGGGACAAACTTTACTGAGGAGGAATTTGAAGAAAAGTAGCTTAGATTTTAAAACAAAAGTTTATATTTCTTATCATAGTAAGATCAGTGACTTTTATTTTCAGTTTTCACAAAACCAGGTTATACTTATACTTTGGAGAGAATCTAAAAATTATGGTATTTGGTTCAGATTTATAGAGGATGGAGAAATGATTTAATAAGTATTTCTTTTACTTTACCACTCCTCAGCTGATCCTGAGTTCTCTTTTATTTGTTTAATAAGCTTGAAACCATTTTTCCTTTATGATTCCTTTATGTCTGCATAATAGCAACTATATCATGACATTGAAATAGAAATTTTGAGGTGATTGAGTCTTAATACAAAATGAGTGGTTGTTTGGATGACAAATTCACAAAAGCATTTTCTGTTAATATTAAGGTATGAATATTTGGCAAATACTGTGCTGCTGTAATACTGCACAGGCTTACCATTCTTTCCCTGACTTCTTAGCATGTGAGACTAGTGTAAGCTGAAGGTAACTGAAGTAACTATAAAAATGACTCTTTTTACATGAAGTAAGAAGAACCTGTCCTCCTCCTATCCAGTTCAGTAATGTTCTAATTTCCCTGGAAGCTTCAATCCTCAGATTAAAAACATCAGTCCAAAGAATAAAACATTGTATGTTCAAGTTGCGGAACCAGTGATGCCTGGCATCTTACAGCTCTGAGTCTAGTCCAGTATTCCTTGAAACTTCATACCAGTATCCTCAGTTATTCCTCTGTCTCTACAGTTTTTTATGTATTATCCTTGGAGTTGCTCTCCTTGAGCACTAATCAGTAACTGTAGTTATGGCCCACGTTTCCCACCTGTTTGGCCAATCAGGAGATGTGACTGGTGTTCTGTGTCTGGTTCAAAGACAGATGTGCTGGCAAATGAGTATGTGCGTACTAATTTGCAGCCAAAATGGAAAAGATGTGAATTCTGCTTGTTTATTTCTTCCATTCTAGGCGTGCTAATTTTAGTCCTTATCTCCTAATTGGCTACCAGTTTTCACAAAATGTGTAGGAGCTCTGGCCTGTGATGATTTGTCAAATTTGGTTTCTATTTAGTATGCCGGAAAGTTACTGGGGAGAGATACTGACAGGCAAACAATGTGCTGACAAACTTAATTTCCTCAGAAACCAGGTTAACAAATTTAATTCCAGAATACACACAGTTTTAATGTTCCACTCTTTTAGAATAGCTGAGAAAAGTTGTAATGTATTGGCTCTCAGGGCTCTTGAGGTTTTTCTCTGATGACTTAGAAGGCAATACCACCATCTCTTTGCAAAAATGATCATCAGTTAAAATCAACTGGAAATGCTAAGCAGCGAACAAATTTTGAAAATCTACATTTTGAAACAAAGTTGATGAAGTGGGACTTCTAAGGTGACATGGACACAATATGTTTTAAATGTAGGATAGAATATGTTTTCCTTTTTTTTTGGATATAATTAAAGTAATTTATCATACCCTCAGTGTTACATAAAAGTAGTTATACAAATTGATGTAATGTTTAAAGAACTCAAGTCTAAATAAACTATTAAAAAGCAAAAATATACATAGAAGAATCAGTTTGGCTGTCAGTCTTTGGAATTTTTATCTTAAGTTTTGAGTCAGCTCAGGTGCTGATTCCCTGCTTTCTTTTAAAGCCCATCATAAGCTGTGCCACCTTTCTGGATGCAAATAATTGCTTTCAGTGGATGTTGTCCAAAGCACTTGCAAAACGAATGCATGAATAGTATGAGATCACTTCTGCCAGTGCAAAAAGAAGGGGCAGCATGCATTCTTGTAGGGCTAATTGGCATACAGCTACCACTCTCCCTATTTCTCCATTCCCATCCCACCCTCAATTAGTACCCTAGCGCAGCAGACTGATCTTCTGGCAGCTAGAGCTGAGCAGCTTTGTTGTGGTTTGAAAATGAATCTTGATGTTTTACTTAATGAGAAAGCCATTTGTATGCTTATTTGAGTGAGAGAGTGTGACAGCTGACTTGCTGACTGATCATAGGATATCGGAAGCCTAGTGATGAGGGATGGATGATCTATGAATGCTGAAGTTATGTAGTTCCTTGAAAGTGAACTGTAGCATGCAAAGAACAACTGGCTGGCCAGAAGAATGGTATGAAGATGCTTGAAATGCCCATTTAATCAAGAGCAATTTACTAGCCCATTATTTTGAACCTCATGAGGTTCAGCAAGGCCAAGTGCAAGGTAGCACCTGGGTCGGGGCAAGCCCCTGTGTCAAGACATGGTGGGGGATGAAGGGATTGAGAGCAGCCCTGTGGAGAAGGACTTGAGGATACTGGCGGACAAAAAACTGGATGTGAGCTGGTAACATGTGCTCGCAGCCCAGAAAGCCAAATGTATCCTGGGCTGCATCGAAAGAAGCGTGGCCAGCAGGTTGAGGGAGATGATTCTGCCCCTCTACTCCGGTCTGGTGAGACCCCACCTGGAGTACTGTGTCCAGCTCTGGAGTCCTCAGCACAGGTAAGACATGGGCCTGTTGGAGCGGCTCCAGGGGAGGACACAAAAATGATCAGAGGGATGGAACACCTCTCCTATGAGGAAAGGCTGAGAGAGTTGGGGTTGTTCAGCTTGAACAAGAGAACGCTTCAGCAAGACCTTATAACGGCCTTTTAGTACTTAAAGGGGGCTTATGAGAAAGATGGGGACAGACTTTTTATCAGGGTCTGTCACAGGTAGTGACAGGGCAAGGGGTAATGGTTTTAAATGGAAAGCAGGTAGATTTAGACTGGACATAAGGAAGAAATGTTTTACCATGGGGGTGGTAAAACACTGGCACAGGTTGCCCAGAGAGGTTGTAGCTGCCTCACCCCTGTAAACATTCAAGGTCAGGCTGGATGGGGCTTTGAGCAACCTGATTGAGTTTAAAATGTCCCTGCTCATTGCGGGGTGGTTGGACTAGATGACCAGATGACCTCTAAATGTCCCTTCCAACACAAACTATTCTATGAACATTCAACAGTCAAGTGCTATGTAGAAGTAAATGCGGGAAGGTAGAGAAGAATATAAGGGAAACAGCACTGTGTTTACAGTTTGCCAAAGTTTATTCACTCTCTTACCATTCCCCTCTTGTAAATGTTTCTATAGTGCAGTTTTTCAGGTGCACCCCATGACTGAGACAAACAAACTGAGGTAGAATAAGGGAAAACGATCTGATGCACTGGTTTGTCCTTTAGCTGAGCTGCCAACTGGTTGTTCTGCTGCTTCTTTTCTTGCAAGATGGAGTTGATACCTATTCAAATGCTTTAGTTTTACATTCTGTTGCAAAGGAGTTGGTGCTCGATAGACCTCTTGCTGGTTTACTTAGCACGGAGTCTTGCATTTCTCAGTTCTGTCAGACAAACCCATCCCTTCAATGTTTTGACAAACAGACTGAATTTAACTTGAATTTAAAGTGCTTGCTGATCTGGTACCAAGAAGTCAGAAGGGAGAGTTCTAGCTCCTTGTTGGTCATTAGGCTAATACTGTGGTTCATGAATTTTGGTAAGCGAAAGGGTGGTGAGTGCTCAACAGTATTGCTCGGGCTCATTTTTAGACAGGAGATTAATCTTTGAAAACTATACATTAACCTGAGTCATGTTATGTTTTTTAAATATCCTCAGAACAACAGGGGTGTAATTTTTAAACCTCTTGTGACTTTTTTTAACAACTGTGCAGTTTCTACAGAAAGGTGCCTATCCTACTTGAAGTGGAAGAAAAGGAAGTAGCAACATGACAGTGCATTTTTAAAGCAGGGGGGAAGAATAACAATCCCAAGCCAAAGTAACACATGCACGCGTGCACACCAAATTAATACTGGAAAGACTGTTGTTGCATTTCTGACTTTGTTGTGTGAAAGGTGTCATACACAGTTTCGCCACAGTTTTCTTTCCATGATAGCAGTTCAACTCTACAGGTTTGGATAATGTTTACGATTTGTATAATTAGTACAAAAAAATTACACAGATTGTTTGTGAGTCAGTATAGTCAAGGTGTGGTGTTATGCTTCAGATTATACAAGTAACGTAGAGATTCATAATGTTGCCATGGGAGCAGTGCTTTCTTTTTCATCTCCTTGTGAAAAGTTCACCATTTGAAGAGAAAAAGGCGGGGGGAGTGGGGGGAACCCTCACCACTGTCATTATTTATTTATGTGTCTTGATCCTGATAATTCTTATGTCACTACTGTAGCTTCTGCTATTACTGTCTTCTGTGAAATCAAAGCATAAGGGGGCGTGAAATTCACATGTGCGTTCTAGTTATCTAGTCATCTCCAGTCTAACTAAAAAATCCTAGACATAGAAATCCATTGATTTGAGCTTGGCAGTTTTGACTGCTTTGATCACATCTCCCTGCAACATTCCGTGGAAATATTTTTAGCAGAGTGCTAGCCGGGGGTTTTCAAACTTATGTCCAGCTGATCAATTAAATATAAGGTTACAAATCACCTTCAGGTAGTGTTTTGTTTTGGAAGACTTGTGGAATTTTTATTTCCATGTGGTGGCCTATGTGCTGATTTATGTAATATAGCATCTTTGGGCTAGTTTATCACAGTTAGTTCTTATCTGGACATTTACAACTACTGCTGTTTATTTAGGGTTTAGAAATGTGTCTGGCCAGCTCATGGTCCTGGTTTGGATTTGAGAGCTTGAATGCTTTCTGAAGTACAACATAGAGCCTGACTCCATATAGTGAGACACCGACTTTGAAGCAGTAAATCCATTAAATTTTGGTCTTTGGCAATGAGCAAGTAATTCTAGACTAGCCTTACTCCATCACAACTATCTGAGATATTTGGAATCGTTTTTCAAAACCTTCAGATGAAAACGATCTTTGCTAGCAGTCTGAGTACTCATTGTGGTTTCCACTTGGAGAAGTTATGCTAGAAATGACAACTGTTCTCCACGCAGGAGGAAATACGGTGCTATATTGAAAAAAAGAAACTCGTGTATCAGTGCTTCAGTTGAGAAAGTACAAAGAAAGCAGCACAGACAGTGTGGAGGAAGCGTTTGACAGTAACTCACAAGGAGTGTGTGCATTACTTTTCCGGTGAGAAAGGCGGAAACATGCCCAAGTGGGCAGCGTGCTTTTTCCCATTCATCTTTAGCAGCTCTCCTCAGGAACCTGACAGGGTGAGTGCCCAGAGGCCTGAGAGGCTGCAGGTGTTTTGCTTTGCAGGTGCCTCCAGCTAGCGATGGTGCTTCTGCCTGCTTTGGGCAGCAGGATGCTATGTTTTAACCCAGAAAAAGTTGCCTCATGTTTCATGAATTTGTCTACGTTTTGTTAGATGTGTTGTGATATGATTGAGTCCACTTGGTTTGAACCTGCATGCATGTAGCTGAAGACAGCAAAGGCAAGATTAACGCTACATTGATACAGTATAGACACTAGCTGAAGACTATGTGTTCCTTAGCACTCTCTGTGCTGGGATTTGATCCTTATATTAAATGCAAGGACAGCTCATTTGTTGTAGCCCACCTCTCTGTTTCCTTCTCACTTTGCTCTTTTGCCCTGGAGCTAGCTAGTGATCATACCACCATAAGGGGAAACAGTTCAGGAAACTGGCTGAAAACTCACCTCGTTTTGTTTTTTGTGAAGTTAGGATGTGCGGGGTTTTTCTTTTTTATTGATATATATTTGTGTAAAACTCTTCTGGAACTGAACAACTGAACCCTGATACTCCACATAGGTGCATTTATGTTCATGCTGCCTTTACCTCCCTACTTATATATGTTTTTATAATGCAATTATATGAACCTGTAATAAGTCTAAGACTAGCTCTTTCCAGATATTTTGACATGTATAAAATATATACTGTAATATAGTGATTCTCTTTTTAAAACAGAAAAAAAAAGTAAACTTGGCAATTCCTAACTTTTCCTAAGAATCTAAAAATCGTTAGATCTTTCAAGCTAACATTCCAGATAATAGAAAGAAATACTTGTAATGAAGTTCCAGAAACATTTTTTCACTTAGATTATTCACTCAAAAGATTATGTACTATTGTTAGTTCTGGCTAATATGTGATCCAGCTGCAGGTGTTTTGAATTTTAAAACTCTCTGTTGCCAAATAGCACCAAAAATTAACGTTTAGAATACTCTGTTGCCATGGTAATTTCTTGGTTAGGAGACTGCCAAGCAACTATAAAATGAAACCATTGCTTTTGGTGTGCCCTAAAACGAAGAAAGGAAAGCTCAGCAAGAACTAAAACATTACTTAGTTTCATGTTTTTCTTGTAGGTATGGGAGAGACCTTGAATACTCAACTTAAATACTTTTTTTTAAGCTGGATTTCTTGCTTTGACACTTGTTGATGCATAATTTAAGAAAAATAAACAACTGTTTTTGGTGTGTTCTTAATGACTTTTTCCCGTTCTACTTAAGCTTGAACTTGAGGAGGTTCAGAACCAAATTTCTTAATGTAGTAAAATCAAAAAGCTATTGTGTACTTTTGGGCACATGTAAATTCTATTTTCCTTCTGCTTTGAGCCATTTTGATCTTAATGGATCAGACTCTTGTTTCAACCTGTTTGCGTTCTCTTGGCACGAAAGGGCTCCACCAGGACTGAGGTATAGCTTTTACCCACAGTTTTGTTTCTCGCTATTGTTCATTCACTAGACCCAGTTTGTACAGATATGTAGTAATTTATTGATAGTGATATGATCTGGTATATTTAAAATAGATTATTTCCTGACACAGAATTTACAGGGTAGATTTTTTATATTTTCTCCTTGTTATCGTACTCTCAGATGTAACCATTATGTTGGATAAAGCCTGTTAGCCTTGAAAGCACAGGAAGAAACACAAGTAGAAATGCAAACTCAGAACTACCCTCTTTTTTTTTTTCAGGCGTCAAGTGATGGAAAAGACATAAAAGACCTTATATTGCAAAGTGGATTTGGACATGTCTATGTAAAACTACAAAATATTGCTTAGGAATGATATTTTCAACATGTAAATTAAAGTTTTTTGCAATTGTGTCTGGACCTTGAAGACAATCTTCATACAGGAGAGACCTCACCATGTTGGGGGAGAGGAGGGAGGCTTCTATTTAATATGTGTGTGTGTTTGTATAACATTACGGATATTTCAAAACGCTGTAAATTCTTCCACTGATTTTTTTCACTGAATGAGGTTAGGTCCAATGTCCTTCTTTGAGGAGAACAGGGTGATTTGTCTTTTCTGGTTACTTGTACAAGAACTAGGACTAGACTGTGTGCTGGCATAAAGCAAAAGTGGATGAAGAAACTCCAGTCTGTCTAGTGCTGGTTGTTTAAGGATTTAATAATTTGTTTAAGTGCATTATTGGGTCAGGACCAAAATGTTCAGCACCTCATGGGCTGAAGCCCAAGGAGAACAGTTGTATGTGCTTTAGGCTGCTTAGAGGAAAAAGACATGGCCATCAGTTTATTGGCTTTCATGCGTTTTGGATAGCTGGGGCCAACTGCATAAGTAAACTTTTATTAACTTGTAGTTAAGAAGAACTTAAGACATTCTGTGTCTTTCAGGTACAGTACCAGTTTTTGTACATGATAACATAAAAAAACCACTTTTCATATTGTTTTTGAATAGACTATATTAAACATAGACTATATTAAGTCATGGGCAGAACATGTTATTGAGTATTTTTTCTCTTAATCCATTGGATTAAGATTTCTTGAAGAATGGTTTGAGGTTTTTTTTGGTCAAGTATAGTTGATATTATAGTTCAGAGTAGACACGTACCTTTCTTGATACATCTACAAATCTTTAGTCACACTTTCCTTTATTTTTTTCTAATTGGCTGAACACTAGCTTAGTTTGGAGGCATGTTGCCTGTACAGACCTCAAAACAAGTTTCAGAAGTGGCCAAGTATAACATTTTATTCTAATGTAGTGTTCCTTTGAGAACTTTGCTGCTGTTGTCTTAAAAATGTGAAGGCAAATACCTTTGACTAGTTGTGAGAATTTGAATCTAATATTGCACCTATACTGTTGTTTTGTCCACATTGCTTGGTGTGGTTTTGTTGCCATCACCAATACGAGGACTTTTCTGTAGTGATTTAGGTTTTTGGAACCTAAACCAGATTTTTTTTGTTGTTGTTTCATCTAAAAATACCTCAGGTTTCTCTTAAAGAAACTTGAAAACTTTCATAAAAAGTTTTTTTACAAAAGCTTAATTGTGTGGGAAGTTCTTAAAATAGCTTTCTGTTCTATTACACGTTTTTTGTTTTGTATTATATACTATAACCATGTCCCATTTAATTTAAAAGGGATAATGTATGTGATCAAAAGCCCTTTCCAGTAAGTCCAATTCAGGCACCAATTCAGCACTTCCAAGATTTTTGTTAGTTGAAATTTAGTAATTTGTAACTATGAGTGAAATATCAGTATTCAAACCAAACTATTTTCTTGCAAAAAAAAGCTAGAAGGAAACTTAAAAGATCAAAGGTACCATTAAACAGTCCTGTGTCAATTTCTCTCCCTTTATTTTCCCCCTGCCTTGGGCATGAGAAGGGCTTGGACATGCTGAGGGTTGGGGAAGGCTTGATTGGACTAGCACACAAGAGGAGAAATCTCTGAGAATGGTTATTAATCCTCCAGAGGCAGGAGCAACCTGGAGTAAGAAGGCAAAGTGACTAAAGCTGTTGTTTTTTCCCTTCCTCAGATGTAAATTCTGGGTTAAATGCAGTTCTTGTGATGCCTTTAAATACACACTTGTTAGATGCATTGTTTGCTGGAAATCATCCTCTTCGTTTGACATATACCTTCTTGTTCCTTTGTACCATGCCCAGTGTACCTGTTCATCCAAATAGGGGCTCTTTTCATTGCCAGTTACTGCCACTACCAGCAGTGAGTGCTGGGAGCTGTGTGCCAAGTATCCCTTCAGCGTAGGTTATGCTGAAGTCAGCAATTCCTGTTATAGTCCCCCACAGTAAATTGCAGGAGAGGGTTTCTAGTTCTTGTCTGAGCCGTAACGCCGATCCCATGCTGTGCTCTTTCTTTCCCTCTCGTTCTTGGACCAGCAACAGGTACACTCTGCCTATGGCTTGAAACGGCTTGTGTGCAGTTGGCTGGTACGTGTCATGTTTTGTGGCAGTGCTTGCTGTAGGTTGCAAGCTGTTGGGGTGATGGAAGCCTCCCTTTGTGGAGTACCTGCAGCCATGGAATTTTTTTGCATTTTGTCTTTGTTTAGGATTGGTAGTAATATAAATCCTTACGCTGTATCGTGGAAGGCACAGTGCAGAATGGATGTGATTTCTATTCCTAGCCATAGCTTTTGAAACATGCTCGTGTGCTTTCAGGCTAGTCTGTGTTACTACCTAGGCTTGTTTTAAAAAGTGAGTTCATTTCCCCTATGATTTCTTTTAGGTTTAATAACTTATATGTTATCTATATCTCTTCCTTTACATGATCTCTTCTTACTTCTATATTATCTCTCCTTCCTTTTATATTATCTCATCTTACTATTTAAGAACTGTAATTAATAAATATTAATCATTAATAAAAAATTCACACACATCTTTTTAGTATTAATAAATGGTAATGACTTAATTGCCCTGTAGATAATGTTTTCCTACAGAATAAAGAAGTAAAGGAACGTCTTCAGCAAAGGAAAGCATCTCTTTTTCTTTGTTGCAAGCAATCTTTGAAGTGGTTATTTCCACTTAGAATTGCAGGCTTCATGAATTTCCAGGAATCCTAGGATTTGTTCCTATTGATAGAATAAATTGTTTGCTTTGAGGCTTGCCTGTGTTTATAATTATTTTCTTGCGTTTACTACAATCTCTAGATTAAAAATCCTTATTGCCTGGTCTTAAAGGATTGGTTAGTCTGACCCTGACATACACTGCAACCTTTCTAAGTTACAGTGCAAAGACTTCTTCTTTTCTTGTCTTTTCTTAACCGATTTATAAAAAATATCTTATTATGAGTAAGTATTTGTTAGTATTTTTCGAAATCTGCTACTGGTTTTGGTGGGGAGGGAGGATGGCTTTTTTTTTTTTACTTGAGAGGAAGTTGCCTATCTCACTTTGTCAGACAAGAGGCGGATGGTTCAGTGAGTCCTAGGAGCCACCCTGGTGGTCTAAGCCCCATTGTTTCAGGCACACTGTAAATCTAAAGTAAAACTTGTTTGATTTCTGTCCCAAAGAACTGACTGCTTTCTTGAGAACTTTGTGAGTACTTCCAAGAACACAGTTGATGCAAACTGTCCCGTGTGAAAGAAGTGACTGTGGATTACATAAATTGACATTCCTAGCCTGCCAAAGAGTGAATACCTTCCCACATTCCTGCTGTCATATGTCTATACAGCCTTCATTGGCTGGCAGCAAGGAAGGCTGGGTTTTGGCTCTTCTAGGCCCCGGAAACATGCTTTGTCTGCATTAATATTTCTATTAAAAAATACATTACAAAATATTTTTTGAGAGAAGGTTAAATATACTTCATGTTTGGATACACAGTAACTAATATGTAAAGTATGAATTATTTAAATTCACTTGTGCTTGTAGCTTGTGGATGTTTTTAATGGTTATTTAAAAAAAAACAAGAAACAAAACAAACAACCCCCTCCCCAACCTTCTAAGAAGGCATACCCAGTTTGCATCTGAAGTGCCAAGCTCTTTGAACATCCATGGTACCTAAGGGGTATTCAACCAGAAGATGCTTTATTTTCTTTTGTCCATTTAGAAGAAGATGTAATATAGGGAGCTGTGAAAATTCCATTCAGTATCTTATAGAAAGAAATGTTTTCAGGTTTGGATGGCAAATGGTAATGTTAAGGTTTGGCACAGCTGCTTTTTGGCACGTGCTTTCTGCTCTTACCTGAAGTAGAAATGTTTGTAGGTAGAGCTGCATGCACAGTTATTTTCATTAGGGTAACCAAGGTAAGTACTGACCTTTGCTGTACAAAATTTTAGAACAGGAGGCCAATTTTAAGTCAGTCATTCTTGTCCCAAAAACCTCCTTCGCCTTTTCCCTTCTCTCTGTGCAAGTGCCAGTAAAATTGCCCAAGTACAATTCCCCTCCCTTACTTTTCATGGGAGCACTTGTCCACACGCTCCTCCTCTGCCCTGGCAGAGGTGGGGTTGGCAATCAGCATGTGCCCCTCTATAGAAATTGTTTTGCTCTGACTGATCAGCCTTCAGGAGAGCCACTGTGAGTACAGTTCAAGGCTTAACTGCTTGCTTATGTCGGTAACCTAGCTACAAACATAATCAGGTGTGCAAAACATGTGGGTGTTTTGGTTTTCTTTTTTAATAAATGATATAATCTCGCCTTTATGGTCTCTGTACAGAGGATATCTACTAGCCAGGCTTCCCCTCATAGGTGTGAAATATTCCTTTGTGAGCTCTGGAGAATTATTTTCTCTCTATTTGGTCAAGCTTGGTGCAGGTTTATAATACTAATATTTCTGATGGAACTGACTTGATGGTGCAGATACCATCAAGCTATCATTTTGATGTGTCTGAGAAATTAGAAGATAAAGTAGAAACTTGAGGTAAAGAAGTTCCTTGAGAAAGAGGTGCTAACTTATTTTGAAACTTGAAAGGTGCTAACTTATTTTGAAAGTTGTCTTTTTGTCAGGAAGACTGATTTTTTTTTTTTGCTTGTTTTAATACTTCTAAGTGCAACTCTTAATACAAAATCTTAATAGTGATAGTAAGATATATCTGAACAAATTAGGGTTGTTTTTTTGAGTTGTAAAAAAGCAAGGTTATATTAGTATGGGCTCCTGTATCCAAAATGTGCATCATTGACAAGACAATGCCTAGGCCTAAGGTTTCCCATGGTGGAATTTAGTAGCGAAACATTCCAAAGATTTGTCCATTTGTACCATCTGTCTAATAATAACTAGAATTGTTTCTTTTATTTTGGAGGAATAAATAAGACCAAAACATTGTTGTCAAGTTTTCTTTAATATTGTCTACTTTGAAATGCATTTTGGGAACAGAATACTGGGTAGGATAGGAAGTTGGAAGAGTCTGTAGCAAGTTAGAAATCATTTTGATATTATTTTCAACAAAAATCAATTCAAATACATTATAAGATTTTTATATCTTGAATTCTGTTCTATAATAAATGATGTTTAGTTTGGGAGTCTTTCCTTAATCTTTCAAAATGTTTCATAACAAAAATACTTTTACATATTATGTACTAATGGAAAAGTACTGGTGCTATTTCACCAGAACAAAAATAAACAAAGGGAAGGCAAAAGGTGAGTCTTTTCAAATCTCTAGCTCAGGCTAGCTCTAAGAATAATATTAAAGTATGGCTAGTTAGGAATGTCTTGTCTTCTGTTTAGACCTCAGACACGTTTTTAGGCTGTTGGTTGTTCTTCCTCTGATGTTTATGGAAGCAGTTTGATTTTTAAATGAAATCTGAATTCAGTTGTACTGGGATTTGGTTAGCAGGGGAAGGCACTCTGTTTCCAAAAATAGTTCTTTTTGTTGAACTAATTTCTAAAATTTAAGTCAATGTAATGAACATATTGTATATGGAAACTAATCAAGGAAAAGAAGCTTTATAATGTCTTCCATCTTTCTGACAGGTCGTGAAGATGAGAAAAGATGTGAAGAAGGCCAGAGTCCTGACTATTCGCAGACTAACCAGACACATCGGGAAATTAAAGTTGAAAAAGTCAGTTTTAAATATCAGTGTTCTTGTTTGTGTGTTTATAAATGAGAGAGTATCTTAAATGTTTTCTCAAAAACAGAAGTGGGAGAAACATGTATTACATTTAAAATTTAAGGCACTGTGATACGTAAATTATATTTTTCTTATTTTTGTATCACTTTAGATAGACTAAAAACACTAACTAAAAAGCATTTTCATAAAACAGAATTGGGATAACTTTTTAAAAAGGATTTAGAGTATTGGAAGCTAATCCCAGTCGGTTACAGAACCTTTTGTAGCACTTTTAAAAGTGTCAGACTTGATCTTTTAGGTTATTTTGCTGTTGAGCATAAGTTACGCAACATTTTCTCACTGCAGTTGTATGCAAGGTTCTATAGCAACAAACATTGTTCAGTCTGCATAGGTATATGTGTCAGATTTGTTTTTAATAATTAGTATTAATTAATATTTAAGTTAATAGTTAACATTTTGTAGATTATGTTTTTAAAGATAACTGGCCCCAAGGAATTTAGGACGTGTCTTGTTGGGGACAGTATAAGATACATCTGTTACTGTGTTCAACGTGTAAATTAAGTGTACTCTTCTCCCACAATCTTAGCAAATTGTGCAAAATAAGAAGCAAGCCCAATGATATTTTATATTTAAATATTACAGCTCTTAAAATGTAATTAGATTTAAGATATCAGTGTCTCCTATGGATTGTTGACAGCAATTGTAGTTACTATCTTCTAATAAGGTAAAGTTTGTTTTTCTTATTATTCTGGTAAATCCTCAGTGTTTATTTCTCTGTTGAGAACAGCTGAAGCATTAGATTATGTTCAACTGTTTGCTAAAATGTTCATTTAACAACAAGGGAATGTGTTTATGCTCACTCTTGTGATATTTTTATTTTGCTACTTAGTATTAGCCCACAGGGGAATAAAGTGAACAATACCCAGATTTTTTTAATAAAGTCAGACTTCATTTGCAGGGGTCCAGAAGACTTGAAATTAAAGAACCAAAAACGAGTTGAGAGATTAATAGAAGAAATACATGCCATGAAGGTAATACCATGTTTAGATATTTAAATATTAGAGGCAATTAATTTTAGTAATAAAAAGCTTTGTCTGTTTTCTGGGACTGCATTACTGAAACTTAACTGAAATATTTCCAGAGTCAGTTTGGTCATTACTGTAACACAGATGGAAAATTAGGCATATTTGCATATTCCCATGTTTGTTTGCTGCATCTGTCAAGGTTTTTGACATCATCAGTCAAGACAATTTGAGTCTTAAGCTTTCCACGCTAAACATGAATTTGGTCAAGCGTGGTGCTTGAAGTTTTTACTGTAACAGTTAAAGCACAGTAATTAAAGGTCTCATGCCATTCAGGAGTATGGAAGGCATTTTTTGTGCCTAACAATACAGTATGCTTGTTGTCAGTTTTTAATGATGATGCCACTTGTATTTTACTTTCAACTTGAAAGTTCTGTAGTAGTTTGAAATATTAGCTGCATGGGACTGGTAAGGCTTGAGTCAGACCTTTTTTTATTTTCAGCCTTGCTGTCAGTTGATACAGTTTTTGTATGTTGTGTGTTATGACATACCAGCAAATGCTTTAGAATTTTTGTAATTTTGTAGTGTTTTCTACAAGCCATATCTCAATTTTCACCAATACTGGTTAAAATTGTGTGTGTTGAAATGAGACATGAACTCCAGTTGTAAGGCTTGAGCACAAGAGTCCTGTATAGGCCAAGAAAACATAAAATGGCTGTTTTCTTTGTTTTTCCTTGATGAATGTAATGATTAAATCACCCTTGCCGTTGTGTGTTTCGTTTGGGTGTTTTTTAACCTTTCTCTGTTTTTTTTCTCTTTCCTGGTCCTTGCACGAATCTCAGTCTTCAAAAAGCTGGTAACTGGAAAGGCTTCATTGACCCATTTAGATGTGCGTTGTGACAGATTCATCAGGTGGAATCAGGGGGTTTTAGCACAGTAGTTACAAAACAAGAGTCTTCACAAATCAGTAAAGGGGAAAAGAAAATGGGCAGCACTGTGTTAAAGGGTAAAGCACTGGTCAAGCAACATGACACTCGTATTAGGCATTCTGCTTTTCTGGCTTACCATCAGTCTTAAACTTAGTCTTGTGGTTGCACTTTTGGGTTTTTTTTCCATCACATTTATGTGTCTGTTGGAGCATGATGAGGATTCTGGAAAAGTCTCTCAAGAGTGTATATCAAGTGATCAGGTCTGCTGCAGCACTGAGCTCACAAACCCGTGTTTTAAGGCGCTTCTGTGAGCGCTCCTGAAAGAGTTTCACTGCAAGATCCGTTCTACTCACATCTCCCAGAAGTGTCTGCTTTGTCCACGTTGTGCTTTTCCTTCCAGGATTGGGTCACGCAGACATCTTAAATGCTGCCTGCACTGAGGACTGTATTGGCCAAGTGCATTCCATCTGTTTCTTCACTTGTTGCTAATGAGTGTAGGACTTGTAAGTGTTAACTTTAAGAGTGATTGCAAAGGGAGGACAGATTCATAATCTGCAGAGCTGAAGGCAAACAAGTTTTGCTTTGAAATAGTTTATAGGAGGGGAGAAGTCTTCAAAGCGAGTAGCTGAGGAAGATGAAAAGCTCTCTCGCTTCTCAGGCAAATAGCTAATACATGTGCTCGGTTATCTGAAATTGAGCTTTAAGTGGTCTTTATTGTTAAAAAAAATGCACCCTTCTATTAATAGTATTTTTATAGCAAAAAGGTTGGTTTTCTTGGGGTTTTTTAGTCTTCAAAAATGAACAAATAGACGCTTACTAGCTCTACAGTGTATTTGCTTCTTAGACGAAAGAAAAATTCCTGTTTCATATGAATCACAGCCTAAAAGGCACTTGTTGTTTACATATTTTTTCACCGCTGTTGATTTCTAGACTGAGAGCTTTTTAGTGTTGGCATAGAAATAGGCCTCATTCAGCATTGAATAGTAATAAGACAGCTTTCCCAGAAATCATCAATATTATTTGAGATGTCACTCCCAGAAACCTTTTATCTTAAGTTATTGATCAGATGATTCATAAAGAACACTTTGCATAACCTGAATGGATATTTTATATTTTTTAGGAATGAATGAACAGAATAGAAATGGTTAATAAGGTAAATTGGTAAGCAGTCTACGAAGTTGCAATTTAGGGCACGCTTGTATCATCCAGACTATTCTATCAGTTTCAGTGTGTGGATCCCAAACCCTTGTCAGAGGAGATGCAAATCCTTTCAAAACTGACTGACTGACTGTGTGCAGAATATAGGAGTCGGTTGTGTTCCATGTAATATGCAGAAGTCTATAAACTTCTGTTTACATGTTTTATGTAAGAAAAAATGTCTGCCCTCTCTCTTACTGAATGTTTAGTCCTGAGGAGTACATCAAGCTGTAAAGAGAAGTTCAGTTGAAAAGGCAAAAAACAACAAAAATAATTACACCAGCCAGAGTGATTTGGATGTTACACCAGAGTTTGACAGCATGTGTATTTTCAGATTAAAAGATATATTGAGATGGCTACTTAGAACTTCTAGAACTTCTTTACTGGTTGGACAAAGACACAAAGAGTTGCTGTAGATTGAAGAAAGTACATCTTTGAAAGAAAAGGAAAATGGTACAATTTTTTTCTGAGTTTTTCCCGGTTGCCAAAGACAGCACACCTCTTTCTAAATATGCATCTTTCTTCCTTTAGTCAAGAACAGACCCAGACCACCTTTCCCCTAACACATATCCAGGAAAAAAAAAAGCCTTCTGGGGACTCCAGGCATGAATAAGGTCTTTTGTGAAGGACCTTATGTGTCCTGATGACCTCAGAAGGCACGAGAGGAGGGTTTAATTTCACAGGGAATTTGTTTCAAACTCAGGGAAGAGAGACTGAAGTTCTGGGACCTTGACACAGTTGTCTGTCTTACGGAAGTTTTTAATGCGGTGGCTTAAGTTTCTTTTACTCAGGAAAAAAATTGAGGGGTTGAAATCCCAATAAGGGAGAATTCCTTGCCTTCTTAAGAATTCTGCATTCAGCTGCCTGTAAACCCACAAACCTTTTGTACTAGCTCATTTACTTGAGGAATCTGTTTCTTGGTCAGCACAGTGTTTCAATATGGCTGCTGCCACTTTGTGGAACACCTGTTATCTTTCATCCAGACTGCAAACGGGGGAAAAAAAAAAAAAAAGAATCAATTGCCTGACGGTGCATCTGTTTTTATAGGCTGGCTACCGGCAGCTCAGCAGGACTTGTAAGAGCTGTGGTCCTTCTGATGAGACAAATGTTAACTTTCAGTTACAAAATCTTAACTTCTCTTTCTAATGTGGTTCTCTACTACTTACAATCTGATATTATAGGAAGGAGAAAATGCTTGCTATTATTTGATAACTCTTGTCTTGTCTTATTTGATAACTCTTAAGGATGTTTTTTTCCTGTCTTCAAGTAGACCCTAAACAGACACTGCTGATATAATTTCTCTGTAAATATACTGTTTCCTAGGAGTGGGACATAATTAGATGCTCACTTTTCTGGTTAAATACTGTGTCTGTGACTACTTTTTTTATATGCTATCCATACTCACACATACACAGTTCTGCATATATTGAAAACCTAGGAAGTGTTGGTGCTGGGCTGTATTAAGAAAGTTTTTGTTGTTTGAATTTGCATAGCATATATTGTTGTGTTATTGTTGGAATGACATTTAATTTTTGATTCTCTATATTTTCTTTGTTAGAACTGGAGATTAAAAATAACTTAATTGGCAAATACAATTAATAATGTCTCAAGCACAATGATCTGAAGTAAACATTGTGGGAAAATGAGAACAGTTAAAAATTCCAGCTACGTGGATGCAGGAACTGGGTTAATTGTTTGCAGGAGTTCTCAAAGCTATTGGAATAGTACAGTGTTTTTTGAGTTCTTCAGATTTTGTTTTGCCAAAGCTGTATAAAATATTTATTTAACAATTCATGAAAGATGGGGAAAAAAGAACAGTATGATCCTTTCTAGTCCATCTACTATGATACTAGTTTTTTAAAATACAAAATTGTGTATACTTAGAGGAATTTTTTTACTTGTTTATCAGGCTTGATGGTACTGTTGAAGTGGATTAATTATACATTTTTTAAAAGTTTCTTTACACAAAAATAAGTGATTGTCTAGTGATTTCTTAGCAATGTGTAGCTTATCTTGAATTGTTTCAATTTCTTGGCTGAAATTAGGTCTTAACACAACTTTATGCGGTTGCTTTACTGTGTATTTAGGAGTAGATTTGGCCTTTATCTTACAACAAAAACCTTGGTATTATGGCAATTGCTGCTGTAGTAATGTCATGTTTGGAGGGTGCCCATTAATGAGATATGGAAGAAAGGCTATGTGCAGTGCTTGAAGGGAAAATGTCTTCCAGTTGTTGGGAATGAGCAGCGGTTGGTTACAACCATTGTTAAGTGACTTGGAAAGATACATTCTCTATCCTGAAAATTATCACTGGAGAAACAGATAAATCAATATAATGTTTTTGTTTTAATGCACTTAAAACAGAATATTTATCGCAGGATAATGAGTTCAGTACAAGAGATACAGGAAAAAATAATACTTTATATTATTTTCTCTCAACTTTGTATTTTAGCAAGATAAGAACAGAAACAGAGTTAAGTATGAACTCCAGTATTACTGTCAAGCTTTTTAAAGCCAAATTATTTTGTAAAGGTAGAGCTTCAGTCTAAAGGATGTTTTCACAGTCTTTGACCTTGGAACAAGAATCATCCGATTTCATGAAAGTAACAGTCATATGTATGAGAAAGGGCAACAGCAATGGTTTGGGTTTTGGCTAATGCTTTCATCTTCTTTAGCTTTGGTTTCAGTTAACATTTCACTGTAGAGCTGTCTTAAGAGTAAGGACTAATGCACTTTTTTGCAGTTTTGCGTTTTCTTTCTCCTAGCCTATACTTCCAACAACAGTCTTGGGCATTTTCTTTCATAATAGATAGCAGACTTTCATATCAATGTTATAGAATCTTTTAACCTTTAAAGGTTTTTGAAAGAGTAATGGGAAGCTCTTAAACTCTAGTGTAATCACTTTAGGGAGGGTCTTTGATGCTTCCCAACAGAAGGCAGAGGCAGGTGTGGTCCAGCTTTGACAGTGGTATGGCCCAGATGCCACTTAAAGACCATTTCAGGGAAGGAAGAAGGGATTTGAACTCAAAGTCATTCAGCCCTCCTTCAGTGGAGCGGTGCAGATCCTTGCTTTGGCAAGTGACTGACTTGTTATCCATGCGTGATGCATTTCTCTACAATAATGCAGGAAACTTGGTTGTTTTGAGTGACGGTTAGATCCATGTGTGCATTACTCAGGCATACACATGCAAGAACACAGGCACTTTTAGGAAACACTGAATTTTACCGTTTGTGTTCTCAACAGCACATTCTACTTTGCCAATGGCATTATGTGGCTCTTCTACGTAATGTATGCCCTAATAAGGCAGATTATTTCTGTTACACCAACTCTGAATATTCATTTATTGGATATCTCAAATTCTGTTAGGACTGAAGTAGAAAGCTCTTCCAAATAGGAAACACAATGTAAAGGGCGCCTAACATAATGCAGAAGAAGACAGCATACATAAACAGTGTGTTCCTGAGCCCAAACACAAAAAGGAAGTCCAGCAAAGGTGGAAGTAACAGGATACTGTCTGGGAGGAATGTAAAGACACTGCCTGAATGAATGCACACAGATAGTGTTAAAAAATACAAAACTCGGATGGATTTTCAACTAGTGAGGAATGTGAAGGTCTACAGGAATGGCTTCTGTAAGTACCCTGGGAGCAAAAGTAAAGCTAAAGGAAAGTAAGTGTCCACAGCTCAGTGAGATGATATGGAAAAGGGTGAGGTATTCAGTGGGTTTTTCCCCTCTTTTTTACTGGTCAGTTCTGCCTTTTGGCTTCTCATTTTCCAGAGCCTACAAGCAGAGTCTGTGGGAGTGAAATGTTACCCACAGCAGAAAATGATGCCATTAAGGAATAAGTTACTTGGACATATACAAGTCCATGGGACCAGGTACCTTGTACTTAAGGTGCAGAAGGATCCGACTAATGTCATGATGAGGCTGCTTTCACGGTTATTGAAAAGTCACAATAACTGAAAAAAAAACCTGAGCAAATAGAGGCTGATCAGTCTTAACTTAATCTCTGGGAATGTTATGGAGCAAGTCTTTCTGGAAGCTAATTCCAGGAACAAGGACAGGAAGATGACTGGGAATAGCCAGAATGGATTTTCCAATGGTAAATTGTGCCTGACTGACCTGATTACCTTCTGTGATGAGATGACTGTCTGCATGGACAAGAAGGAAGCAGCAGATATTGTATGCCTTGACTTTAGCAAAGCCGGTGATGCAACCACCTGTAATTTCCTTGTAGCCCAACTAGGACCAGGAAGACAAAGAAGGTAAAATTGACCATATTGGAGAGAGCAGCAGCATTCGTCGAATTGTGCCTTGAGATTGACAGTGAGCCAGTTAAGAGCACAAGGGTCAGCATTACCAGACAGACCAATATGAGCCGTATTATTGGGAGTATCTGCTATACACTGCCTGATCAGAAAAAGATAATAGAATCATTGAATCATTTAGGCTGGAAAAGACCCTTGAGATCACTGGGTCCAACCATAAACCTAACACTGCCAAAACCACCACTAAACCATGTCCCTAAGCACCACATCTACATCTCTTAAATATCTCCAGGGATGATGACTCAACCACTTGCCTGGGCAGCCTGTTCCAATGCTTGATAACCCTTTAGGATGAAATTTCTTTTCCTAATGTCCAATCTGAACCTCCCCTGGCGCAACTTGAAGCCATTTCCTCATCCTGTTATTTGTTACTTGGGAGAAGAGACTGACCCCCACCTTGCTACAACCTCCATTCAGGTAGTTGTAGAGAGCGATAAGGTCTTCCCTCAGCCTCCTTTTCTCCAGCCTAAACAACTGCAGTTCCCTCAACAACTCCTCATAGGACTTGCGCTCCAGACCCCTCACCGGCTTCATTGTCCTTCTTTGAATGTGCTCCAGCACCTCAATGTCTTTTTTGCAGTGATTGGCCCAAAACTGAATGCGGTACTTGAGATGCATCCTTCCTCACCAGTGCTGAGTACAGCGGGACTTCTCTAGTCCTGCTGGCCACGCTATTACTGATACAAAGATGAAGAGCCCCTACCAGATGACTTCATGCACCCTGCCCCCTCTGGAAAGCACAACTTCCCTACGTTACACAGCTCCCGCCATGCAAAGGCTGCTCATGCCCTGCATTCCAGGCCAAAGCACTGCAGCAGCACAGCCCTCTCAGGGCCATCTGCAAGCAAGGTCCAGCCTTGATTAGTGTCTGATTTCCCCCGTGCTCCCCACCAGCACCCACAGCATTGTCCATCTGCAATCAGGGCCCTGCCTGCCTCCTCCTGCCCTTGCCTCCCTCCGCTTCCCAGGACACCAGAGGCTCCATCTGGCCCAGTTCTGGGGGCTTGCTCCAGCCCCTCAGAGGGGACAAATGAAGCCTCCATACCACCTCAGCTGGGCAGAAAGACCTCCTCACACCTCCACCTACCCCACCCCAAGGAGGTGGAGAATGCCTGTCCCTGTCTACTGCACCAGAGGCGGTGATGCTACAGACCATGATGCCAGCAGGACAAAAAGGAGGTGGGAGGGTCACCCTACACCTGTTCTTACCCATCTGGCCAATTTCCACATCATGAGTGATGAGGTTTCAGGAGGAGGACAATGAAATCCAGGGCAAGAGAGGAAGGGTGAAAAAACCCAAAATGGAAAGGAGCAGAGGCAAAAGCATGTCCTGGGGCAGCCTCCAATCCCAGTACTAACTGTTCCTGCTCCTGTGTAGCTTTCGAGACTGGGCATGTTAAGGGTAGTGGGGCTGCACATAGTGTCGCCCACCAGCACTGGCTTAAGACCCCCATCCCAGCCCCATTTTCCCCACCACCAGCTTTCCCCCGTGGCTGCACACACCCTCACCGCAGCATAGGTGAGACCTTTTTCAGACAAGTAAAAGAAGCCTCATGTCCACAGCCTCCCCCTGACTTGAATCGCCCCACTATCTGCTGCAGCGATAAAAACCACAGCAGTCAAGGAATCCAGGAGGAATCTGATGACAACTCTCTAACAAAGGTGACTGAGGAGCCAGTGACGGACAATGCTTTGCTGGACCTGATATATACAAACAGGGAAGAACTGGTCAGCAAGATGAAGGTCAGGAGCGCATCGCTGGCAGTGACCCTGAGACTGTGGAATTCAGGATCCTGAGTGAAGGGAACAAAAAACCTAAGCAGGATCAAAACCCTGGACTTGCAGAGAGCAGAATGTGGCGCTCTCAGGCAGCGGCTTGGAAGAATCCCATGAGGGTACAGTCCTGGAATGGAGTCCAGGAGAGGTTGATTTTTCAGGTATCACCACCTCTAACCTCAAGAATGAACTATTCAAACACAAAGGAAGTCAAGCAAAGGCAGATGGAGGCCTGCAGGATGAACAAAGAGATTGTGACCCAACTCAAATGTGAAAAGGGAAGCATGCAAGGTGGAAACAGGGGATGAAGGCCTGAGAGTAACGTAGAGACACTGTCCAGGTGTGCACCTCTAGTTAAATAGGGTGATGGGCATGAAGGGCAACACAAAGGACTTCTGCAGGAATATCAGCAGCCACAGGAAGACTACGGAAAATGTGAACCCACTGGTGAGTTGACAGGAGATTCCCGATAAAGGCCATGAAAAAGGACAATCATTCTTCATTGCAGTCTTTACTGGTAAGAGCAGCCTTCAGGAATCCTAGGTCCCTGAAACCAGTGGGAAAGTCCAGACCAGGGAAGACAGAGAGGAAATCTTCTGAAGTTTAGCAAAGGTAAATGTCAAGTCCTGCACCTGGATAGCCGTAAACCCTTGCACCCATCTGTGATGGGGGTGGACAGTCTGGAAAGGACTTTGCAGGAAAGGACCTGGTGCGCTGGTGAACACTAGCTGACTATGAGTAAGCAACACACCCTCATGGCAAAGAAGGCCATCAGTCTCCTGGGTTACATTAGGAAAGGGGTTGCCAGTAGGCTGAAGGTTGTGATCCTTCCCCTTTACTCAGACCTCGTGAAACACATCTGAAGTGCTTGGTCCAGTTCTGGGCTCCCCAATACAAGATAGATAAGGACATCCTGGAACGGTCCTGAGGATGACTGTGGGACTAGAACATCAAGGAGCATGTGAGAGTGCTGTGACTGTTCATCCTTGAGAAGGCTTGTGTGGGTCTTGTATAAATACCTGATGTATTAAATACCTGATGGAAGTAGTGGTGCCCACTGATAGAACAAGAGGCAATGGCAGAAACTGAAAGGCAAGAAACTCCATTTAAACTTAAGAGGACACTTTTTCACTGTAAGAGTGATTAAACACTTAAACAGATTACACAGAGAATTTGTGAAGTCTATATCCTTGGAAATACTCAAAACCTGTCTGGACCTAGTCCTAAGGAGTGTTTTCTAGTTGACTTGCTTGAGCAGGCAGGTGGACTGGAAATCCAACCTCTAGCTGGAGGAGTACTCCAGAGGTTCCCTTCCAAACTCTACTATTCTGTGATCCTGTGGAGAGAGATGAAGAGGACAACTGGGCAATAAGTGTGTGTGAAAAACTTTCTGTCTGTCCGGTTCAAAGGGTGGTACAACATCAGTGGCAGGACATCTAACTGGTTGTGATTTCGTGTGGTGTCTCTTAGGGGTCTGTACTGTTTAGTGTGTTAGTAATGCCATAAATGATGATATGGGGTGCATTCTCTATAGGTTTATGGATGATACCAAACTGGGGGACATGGATGATATGCCTGAGGGCAGCGCTGCTATTCAGAGGGATTTGTACAGGGTAGAAAAATGAGCTGAGAGGAACCACATGCAGTTCAAGAAAAGCAAATGCATAGTCATGTATCTGGGATGGAATAGCTCCAAGCAACAGTCCAGCCTGGGGACTAGTTCACTAGAAAGGACGTTTGTGGAAACATAAGACAAAGAAAGTGCCCTTATGGAAAGGGACATCAACTGCATTGTGGGCTACATTAGTGTAGCTGGCAGGTACAGGACAGTGGTCTTTTCACATCTATTTGGTTGTGGTGGGACTGCAGCTGGAGTGCTGTTTCCAGTTCTGGCCTTCCCAGTACAGGGAAGTCATGGACATACTGGAGCAAGTCCAGCAGAGGACCACCAAGCTGGTTAGGGGCAGGAGCATGTGATTTACAAGGTAAGAAAACTGTGTTTGTTCACCCTTAATGAAAAAAGGCTAAGGGCAAACCTTATTGCTGTCTGTAACTACCTAGGATGGCCTAGGAAGATGAAGCCGTTCATTCTTCAGAGGTGTCCAGTGGAAGGATAGTGGGCATAAGTTGCATCCTGGAGAATTCTGACTTGCTGTGTGGGGAGGTGGGGGGGACTTTACCATTGGGGTGACAAAATGCTGAAACAGGTAGCAAAGAGAGGGTGTGGGATCTCAGTCCTTGGGGATGTTCAAAACTTAATGGCCTTGAACAGCTTTCTCAGTTCAGAGCTTTTTGGGCAGAAGATTGTGCTAAATCTGAGGTCTCTTCCAGCCTACAGGAGTATGCTTACACAATCAGAAGTAAGAGGGATTTTAAAGTTAGGAACAGTAAAACTGTAGATGAAGAATAAAATATTTTAGCTTTAGTTAGGAGTGAAAACCATCTCATTCAGTAAGTTGTTATTTTTCCGCCTTAAGAAATAGCTTTGTGAATAAGTCAGTAGAGTTGCATGCCTAGGTTTTGATATACATTAATAACTGTGTTATACTGTAGATTTACCTTCCAAAGAGCATGTGGAAGAGCACAGGAAGAAATAAACAGTATTGAAGATAGGCAGCTAGATCAAGTGCTTGAGAATATGCTGTGTGAAGCAGTACTGTACCTCTGCTGGTCTGGACAGTGGAGTTTAATACTGTTTTAATTGATAAACTTACAGCTATTCTGTTCTGTTCTAGGTTGTATTATTAAACTGGTATTACCAGTAAACAGGCTTGTTTCAGAGAAGATGTAAACAGGTGGCCCTAAGGACATTTTCCATGCAAAAATGGCAAAGATATTTTCATGACAGTCAATGTCTCGTGACTGGAGATGGTGACGAAAGCATTGTGTATTTCTGTATTTAATTGGTTGTGGCATAGTGTTTTATCATCCTTTCTATATGAATCTTGGGCATTGGGTTAGAAGGGAAAAAGTGTTGGTTGCTGTAACTTCAAGGTCAGAGTTCTGTTGCTTTCGCTTTTACAATATGGTCTCTCTCCAGCTCATCTATCAAGACTATCATGATGGGTGGTTGGATGTGCTCAGTGATACATCTTCCTTTTTTCTAATCATGAAGTTCCATGAAATTCCTTTTCTGTGATACCCTTGTAGGAGATAATTCCTCACTAATTATGAGCATTTTGTTTCAAAAGTATTATGACTTTCTGGTACTGAACAAATTCTTACTTGAAACAACTTCTCTCCTTCTGTTTCTGAAATTAAAAAAAAAATTACATTAACATTGAAATAATGAATAAGGACAATGTTACATTTCGAGAGAGAAGTAAGGGAGTATATTTATTCCTGGAGCAAATGCTGGTCTATGTAATTGCTCTCCAGTCAAGACAGAAAGGGTGTTGCTTCCAAATGGAATTTACTTCATGGAAATTTCACTTACGCCTGTCTGACAACATGTACATGCACATATCCTTGGAAGTGGATGATGGCAACTTTTTTTATCAAAACACAAATGTTTTGGTCTTCACAGCTTAGGTGGAGTTAAAGTATACAGAATCATAGAATCTTCATGGTTGGAAAGGACCTTTGAGATCATTGAGTCCAACCATACACACACACCAAAAAAACCCCAAACCCTACAATCTGTGCCACTAGAGCATGCCCTGAAGTGCCAAATCTAGACGTTTCTTAAATACATCTAGGGATGGTGACTCAACCACCTCCCTGGGCAGGCCGTTCCAGTGCCTGACCACCTTTCAGTAAAGTAATTCTTCCTAATATCTAATCTAAACCTCCCCTGCCGCAACTTCAGACCATTTCCTCTGGTCCTGTCATTATTCACCTGGGAGAAGAGGCCAACATCCACCTCTCTCCAACCTCCTTTCAGGTAGTTGTAGAGGGCAATGAGGTCTCCTCCAAGCTAAACATGCCCGGCTCCCTCAGCCTCTCCTCATATGACCTGGTCTCCAGACCCCTCACCAGCCTGGTAGCTCTCCTCTGGACCCGCTCCAGCACTTCAATGTCCCTCTTGTAGAGAGGGGCCCAGAACTGAACGCAGCACTCAAGGTGAGGCCTCACCAGTGCCGAGTAGAGAGGCACGATCACTTCCCTGCTCCTGTTGGCCACGCTATTCCTGAGACAAGCCAGAATGCTGTTGGCTTTCTTGGCCACCTGGGCACACTGCTGGCTCATGTTAAGCTGGCCGTCCACCAGCACCCCCAGGTCCTTTTCTGCTGGGCAGCTTTCCAGCCACTCTTCCCCAAGCCTGTAGCGTTGCTTGGGGTTGTTGTGACCAAAATGCAGGACCCAGCACTTGGCCTTATTAAACCTCATACAACTGGCCTTGGCCCATCGATCCAGCCTGTCCAGGTCCCTCTGTAGAGCCTTCCTACCCTCAAGCAGATCAACACTCCCACCTAGTTTGGTGTCATCTGCAAACTTACTGAGGGTGCACTCAGTCCCCTCATCCAGATCATTGATAAAGATATTAAACAAAACTGGTCCCCTGAGGGACACCACTGGTGACGGGCTGCCAAGAGGATTTCACCCCATTAATCACAGCTCTCTGGGCACAGCCATCCAGCTGGACTTTAACCCAGCAAAGAGTACACTTGTCTATGCCATGATTCGCCAGCTCCTCCAGCAGAATGCTATGGGGGGCAGTGTCAAAGGCCTTACCAAAGTCCAGAGAGACAACGTCCACAGCCTTCCCCGCATTCAGAAGGCGGGTCACATGGTCGTAGAAAGAGGTCAGGTTGGTTAAGCAGGACATCCCTTTCCTAAACCCATGCTGGCTGGCCCTGATCCCTTGGCTGCCCTGCGCTTGCTGTGAGAGCTCGCTCAAAATGATCCTCTCCATGATTTTTCCTGGTATCGAGGTCAGGCTGACAGGCCTGTAGTTCCCTGACTCCTCCTTCCGACCCTTCTTCTAGATGGGCGTCACATTAGCCACCCTCCAGTCATCTGGCACCTGCCCTGTTGACCAAGATTGTTGATAAATGAGGGAGAGAGGCTTGGTGAGCTCTCCCACCAGCTCCCTGAGTACTCTTGGGTGAATCCCATCCGGCCCCATAGACTTATGTACGTCTAGGTGCAGAAGCAGATCATTGGCTACTTCCTGCTGGGTTATGGGTGGGTTGTTCTGCTCTCCATCCTTATCTTCTAGCTCAGGAGGCTGAACACCCTGGGGATAGCTGGTCTGACTATTGAAGATGGAGGCAAAGAAGGCATTAAGTATCTCAGCCTTCTCCTCGTCCTTGGTTGCAACTTTCCCCCCTGCATCCAATAGGGACTGGAGATTCTCCCTGGCTCTCTTTTTGTTGATGTATTTATAACAAAGAAGAAGTGGTGAGCTGAATGACTGTCGGTTTGGATGCCTTTCTCAGTGTTTAGGAGGTCTGAGGCTTGACCCTTGGTATTCTTATCAATAAGAATGAGGGAGGGAGAATTCATGTTTATGCTAAAATGAGAAACCCCGTATTTAATATAACTTTCCCCAAGTCAGTCTCCTGTTTGCTCCTGTTCCGGGGTCAAAATATCTTAACTGAGCAAGCTTAACAATCTCAGTGTAAGAAAGCTGTAGAATGTGATACGTTTTTTTCCTAGATAGCAAGCATTAAAGAATACTTAGAATTGTAAGGAAAACTGAGAGAAAATTGGGGGGGGGGGAAATCTTGTACTGTACAATTTTAATTTGGAATGAGAAAATGGCTGACAGCCATTCCTACTGTTTTATTTCATTATGATAACAGAAGTAATGATTTTTTTTTTACAGCAAATACTCCTTTGGATTGCATAAATAAAGATGGGCTGCATTTCTTAAATATAGAAGTCAGTAAAAACATCACCAGTTTCATTTTCAAGACTTCATTATTGACAAGATACTTCAATTGAAGCAGTTATCATATGCTTTTTTTCTTATGCTCTAGATTCTTAGTTACAAAGTGAAAACAGATCACAAAGGCAGCTTTTTGTTGGATTTCAGACAACTTAAGGAAAATATTAAAGTAGGTTCTAAGTAAAGATTGTCAACTATTTAAAAAATATGGCTTGCAGATGAAGCTTTTTCCTCTTGAGTCTTGCATAAGAGTTTTACTATCTTATTTTTTTGTAAGGATGCAAAATAAGCTATTTTCACTTTTTAAAAAATATGGCTTGCAGATGAGACTCCATCTCCTTTCTGAATTCTGTATGAGTATTCTTATTGTTTATTTTAATAAAGAAGCAACCTTTGCAGTAGTACAAAACACAAATTAATGCAACCCATATGCCTTAATTTATTTGAAAATTGAGCAGTGACAGCAAACCAAAACACTAATTGTTATTATTATCCTTCAAAATAGTGACAGAAGTGTCAGCATGTTTCTGTGCTCATTTTGAAAATACTTATGCATATTCCAAATAGATAGTATTTTTCTTGTTGACATCTTTCAACATCCCAACTTATATTTCACTTTAGTGCACCAACTTGTGCCTCTTCGTTAACCTTCTCTATAATTCATCTGAATCTGAGATAGAAAAGACTGTTTCTGTAAGCACTGCATACCTTTTCTTTGCATTTTGGCCATCCCATGCTGAGGTGCACTAGAAGTTGCCAAATAAGATGGTCCTTGTGAGATCTCTGAGGCAGTTCTAGTTAATTTCTTGCTGTATACTAGCCGGTCTTGTACTTGATTTGTTCTGAAGAAGCTAAGAAGAGTATCTCCCGTAAATAATGAATATACTTATTATGGTAGATCAGTATTAACACTTCTCAGTATCCTTAACTGTTCCTTTTGGAACTCTTTCTTCTGAAGAAATTTCCCACAGAAATTAGGTGGTTTGTTCTTCCTAGCTATAAAAGAAATTATTCTGGAATATTGTAGTAAAGGTTTTATTCTTATTTCTTCTGATTGGAGGGTTGAGGGGGTGGGGGTGAAGAAAAAAAAAGAACTAGAGACCTACTGTAAATATCTTTATAGTCACTTGGAAACTAATTAATTCAGAATGGTGTCTGCAGCTGCTCTGACTCCTTATTCCAATTGATGCTTTTGTCTGTAAAATATTATTTCCCCCATGGTTGCCTCCTGCTTACAAAAAAAAGTCTGTTCTGGGAATGTAATACTAATGTAAATATGACTTCAGTGCTGGACAGACTCATTGGCACTTTTATTAAAGAATGGATTTAGTGAACACATGGATGAATAGGATGAGGCAGAATAATTGTACCTTTAGGAGATGAAAGTCATGCCTTGCAAATAAGTTTGAGTTCTTTGAAGGAATAAGTACATACACTGGATGTTGCTGGTTGAGTTTGTATATTGTTTTAAATTTCAAAAAAGCTGTTGTCCATCTTTCACCAAAGCCTCTGGTGGTTTTTTATGGTTTAGTTTGGTTTGTTTTT
Organism: Rissa tridactyla; assembly: GCF_028500815.1. Taxonomy (NCBI): domain Eukaryota; kingdom Metazoa; phylum Chordata; class Aves; order Charadriiformes; family Laridae; genus Rissa; species Rissa tridactyla. The sequence goes on from NC_071497.1 coordinate 20,557,230, forward strand.
TTAGAAAAAAAATTGTTCATGGATATGAGTTTTCTTCTTTTGGTCCCAGAGTTAAACATAATAGGTGGAAGAGAGGAATAGGTGTTTGGCTTTCGTGGTGTTGGAAAGCTAATAGTGGAGTTCTGTGGAGAGCAGTGCTGGAAGTGATTCAGAAAAAGAGAATGAATGACAGCGCTTGATGATCCAAAGTTTCAGAATGGTGAAGATACTAACACTGAGACGCTGCAGAATAATACTACAAAACTGACTAAATGGGCAATAAAATAACTGAAGAAATTCAATAGTGATAAATGGAAAGTAAAGCATGTGGCGGTTGTGAGCATTACATTTCCAATGGTTTTTCATTTTCTCTGGATCAAAATTGGGTATTACCAGCGAGGAGATGGATTTTTGAAGTACCGTAGATACCTTTGTGAAAATGCTACATTGCTATTTGTTGTCTTCAGGCAGAAGAAAGTCTGTTCCTATTTAAATCAATTGTTTTACCATATACTGCATAAGTCTTCTTAGTGTATTAAAAAAAAAAAAAAAAAATTGAAAACCTAGTAAAAGTATAAAGAAGAGTGTAAACGATGATCAGATATGGCATAGCATCTACAGAAGGTGTAAAAAAAATATTGGAATAGATTGGAATAGGTTTTCCCAGGATACAGGGTAAACTACTGATGTTGGAGCTTTACACAATTCATGTATTTGTCCTGGATAGTTCTTTTGCACTTTGTATAACAATATTTTGCTCAGGAGCTTCTAGCAGCCAATTTGGAAATCAGTAGGTACTGAAAAAAGCTGTATTTTTCATGTTTTGTTGCCAGGTCTCTTCTTTCCACCTTTACCCCTCACCCTGGGAAAATGAGATAGCAGGTTTGTCTTGCTCAAGTTTCAAGATCTCTGGGAAAGAACAAAAAGTAATTTATTTTTTTTTCCCCATGGCGCTTTAAGAAAAGATTGGAGACGAGTACCTTTCATGCAGGTAGTGCATACTGGGAAAGGGAATGGAAAAAGGAAATTCTTTCTTTCTCCATTGTGTCTAATCTTTGAGCTCTTTTATGCCCTTTTGAAGCAGACAAAGCGGCTGTGTGTGTGGCTCTGAGTATTCTACCTCTTTCTCTCCAGGTTCTTCTGTCTTCATTATTCATTTCTATATCTATTTCAACCCAGAACCTAGTGGGTGGGGATTATATTTGTCAGTCGCTGTCTCCACTGGGAACATTGTGAGAATATAGCACATCCTTCTCCTGGCTGCTTTGGTGGCAGTCTTGCTGGCCCAAGCTCCTGCTGGGAGAGAAGGGGCTAAAATGGGAAAGAGGCGGCTTTTTGCTAGTTGTGCATAGCGTCCCCTTCTGGCAAGCAACGCTGTTTTTCTTTAATTTTTACAAAAACAGTTCATCTGGCAACCAGTGATACTGGCAGCGGCTGTGAATACCGGGGATAGTAATTCAAAACCAAAGATGGTTCCAGCCAACACAGGGCTGCTTGGAAATATGTTAACCCTGAAATTGCATGTGGTTGTTATTTTAATATTAGAAAAGCAGCATGGAACAAATTGCCAGTACAGAGTGAAATTACAGATTGTACCAGTCCAAGTGAACACTGACATTCAGAACTAAAAGATGATTGAAGAAAAAAGAATATTTAAGTAACAGTAATTTTGGCATCATCATACTTGCTGTACTGAATAATCCAGTGAGCTTGTTTTTTCCTTTTCTATAACTTCTCTTTTGAATGCTTGTAATTGTAGTTTACTTCCGTAATACCTTCTACTTCTGAAATTGTCACAAGATTACAGACTTGCTAACTTTTTTTTGTATCATATGATGAAAAGTGATTGTTGCTCCCTGAATGTGGCTACTGAATCAGATGGGAACCTCCAAAATTAAACAATTCATTTAATCTAATTGACTAAATAAAATGCCAAGTTCACAGTGTTCATCTCAGTAGGCTGATGTAATTGCTGGCATTTGACTTGCATACCTCTTGAAATATTAAATTAGTTTATAAACGTGGCAGAAAAGAGCAGCATATACTTGCCAAATAAAGTTTGGGTATTTTACAACAGCTTAAACAAACTAGCCATGTTAACTCTTCATTTGGGGAGTTGTTTTTTTCATTTTGTTTTGTTATTAAACTGCATGAATAAGTAATTTTTGCCTTAGCTGTGTGCTCTGTTTTTAAGAGAGCTTGTACAGCATAGCAGAGTAAGGATATTTAGCTAGAGGAAGGTAACCATATGGACAAAACTATATTTATAGGAATATTGTGTAGTTTTGTTTGATTAATATTTTAATAACTTTATTTTCCAGAGAACAATAAAACCAGAAAACTATAAAATTTTGCAGTGTGAAACTTAGTAGAAGAAAACTCACAGGTTGACATTGAATTTCACTTGGATCTAAACTGAGACAGCAATACTGTAGACATTTAGTAATGTTTAAAATTGGTGCCAGCAAAAACCTGACACCAGTGTAGTTTACAAAAGAACAATTGCTAGACAAGTTCCACTTGAAATACATTCTTGCATTCCCAATGATTAACTGTAATTTTGGAGCTCTCTCTTTTAACAGGTTAGTAATAGTTAATTCCCATCAAAAACAAAGGCCTTATATTCATCTAAAGTGAGATGGTTGTACAGCTTTCTATTTTTTTGGGATGTTCTATTCTGATAATTTCCTCTAGTGACTTACTTGGTTTTGTTATTTTAAAATGAGAATTAAGTTTTACTATTTTTCCTTAATCTGTTCTGTAGTATTCCTGCCCAAGTTGTTATTAATCCAACAAGGCTGAAAATTAATGATTTCAAGGAAGATTAATTTTTATTTTGAGAAGTCATATATTAAAATAAAAGACAAGTTAAAACAACATTATATTCTATAAAGCTTTTGAAAATGTAAGGCAATCGATGAAACATGCAAAGTCATTGAAAACATACATGAGATTTTCTTTAGTGTGTACTTTAGGAAAATTAGCAACTGTAGAACTCTTTCTTTTTATGTTTTCCTTCCTCTTTGTAATACAGAATCTACATATTTGATAAGTGAAAAATACTATAATTACTGTAGGACATAATAATAATCTTAAACCCTAATGATACAGGGGAATGTATTGAAATTATAATTCACCTAATTTGTCTGCAATTAGAGAGAAAATGTCTTCATTTCTACTGGATAAAACCTCTGGTTTCAGTATGTGATGATATAGAATCAAGTCATCCAGTCAGGTTGCCGGGAAGAGCTTTGTTGGCTAGACTGGTGGAACAAAAAAAGATCCATGGAATCTTTTTTGTTGTGGTTTTGCTTTCTTGTAGTTTTCTGTTCTTTATGATACAGGTATTTACAGTAAAGCTTGACTTCTACGGAAAGCTAAATCTGTACATCCGCACACTTTGAACTTTTATCAGATTTACTACATTGGCTGTAAGCTTAGCAAAAGTTTACTTAAAGTCATTTATTAGAAGAAGATGTCATTCCTGAAAATGTGCAAACTTCTGAAATAGTATTTATTCAAACAATTTTAGTAAATATTTGTAAGACTGATAAGATGAAAACAGTTTAATAGTGAGACGTTTCCACAACATGCAGAGCATTGCTAATTGGAAAGATATTCCTTCCCCCATTGTAATGTGACATGTAATTTTCATTTAGAAAAAAGAATACATTGGTAATATGCTGATTTAATTGTCTTGCTTATATTAGTTTTGAGTGCACTTGTGCCTCAACACACAGTCTTGTCTTTGTCAGTATATTACATTATACTAGATTAAAAGGATTAATCTAGCATAGGATAAATCTAGCATCCATCTTCCCAGACATATTCACTTCACAGTGGTTAATTACTGTCTTTTGTGGTCTCTGTTACCACACAGTAGATTACTGTGTATTTTTATAAGCTTTACATGTTTGCACCACTTAGATTTTGTGTCCATTGTAATTTAAAAAACAAAGGTTTATGCCAGTGAGGTGCCAGTGAATCACCAAAGAAACCATGACAGTAGTTCCCAAACAGACTCCCTCGCTTGCTCTGTCTGAAAGGTGCAAGCTATGGTGTAAATATGCACAAATGTTGAAAATCCTGAGTGTCACTTTGCCGAGAAGACAAGCAAGTCAACCTGGGCAAGGTAGAGGGATCTTTAACCTAGTGTGGATAGGTTAAGCATATCTTGTCTTTCAGAAGCATGGAGGAGAGGAGGATCTGTGGGGGCAACCTTATAACAGCCTACCAGTACCTGAAGGGGGCCTACGGGAGAGATGGGGAGGGACTCTTTAACAGGGAGAGGAGTGATAGGACAAGGGGTAATGGTTTTAAACTGAAAGAGGGGAGATTTAGATTAGATATTAGGAAGAAATTCTTTCCTCTGAGGATGGTGAGACGCTGGAACAGGTTGCCCAGAGAAGTTGTGGCTGCCCCATCCCTGGAGGTGTTCGAGACCAGGCTGGATGAGGCTTTGAGCAGCCTAGTCTAGCGGGAGGTGTCCCTGCCCATGGAAGGGGGTTGGAACTAGATGACATTTAAGGTCCCTTCCAGCCCGAACTATTCTATGATTTCTTAACAGCTTCAAACTGAAAGACAAAAGATTTAGATTGGATATCAGGAAGAAATTCATTACTGTGAGGGTGGTGAGACACTGGAACAGGCTGCCCAGGGAAGTTGTGGATGCCCCATCCCTGGAAGTGTTCAAGGCCAGGCTGGATGGGGCTTTGAGCAGCCTGGTCTAGTGGGAGGTGTCCCTGCCCAGGGCAGGGGGGTTGGAACTAGATGATCTTTAAGGTCCCTTCCAGCCTGAACCATGCTGTAATTCTGTGTGTGATTCTTTACCTAAGCAGTTTATAAATGTTTGTACATGTGTTTCGAGTATTACAAATAAATGCTTTTGATTACATTTTAATTAAATCTAGCATGAACTGAGTGTGGCTTGGGAAGCATAGCAAGATCCTTCTCTGTGTAATATTGGGGGATTCTGTAAACTGGGGGAGCTGAAGTGCTAAAGTTGCCCAGCTCATCCTTTGCCATGAGTCCTAAGCGTGATTCACCCAAGGAACCCGAGAAAGAATCCCCATTACAGCAGCATGGGCCAGGGGGTGAGCTCACGCTTCAGGGATTGGTGGGTGCAGCTTTTTTTCCAAATGACTGTTAACGGAAATAAAAAAAATAAAAAAAAAAGTGAGGAAACCTTTTAGCACGGAGATGTCAGGATACTTACTTGACTTGCAAAAGGGCAATAATGTTCTGAACATGTGACTGGACAGTCTATATACCTTCTTAATTTTCTGGGCATCAGTCAAATTCAGACCTGTAACAGGGATGGCCTAACAGCACCATCTTAGACTTCCCTGTGAATCAACCTACCTCTAATGAGACTGGGTTTGGCCCTCACTGGATTCTCACCTGTGGATTGAAAACCTCAGCCCTCCTCAGCAGTACCCTTGGTGACTGTCGCGTAACTCTTTCACATCCACGGATGTGAAGCGTTATGTAAAGTGTCTGCTCGCAACCTGCTGCAACAGGAGGCAGTGACAGGTCTTTTTAGAATTGAAATGCTGAACTGCTGGATTGAATTCCTGATGAAAAACATCTAGTTTTTACTTGCCATGCTTTCATATCGTGCTGTGTTTTTAGTAGAAGTACATGGGTGCAAAGACTGGAGATTTCTAGGGGCTGCTAGCAACAAGATTTTTAGTATCAAAGTAGTGCTACATTTTAATGATTATTCAATCTATTTTCTTAGCACCAAGTAAAATAAATGGTATGGTTGCATCATTTGGGCATTCTCATGTTGTCATTCAGCCAGAGGAGATAAATGAGGTTTTGGGATTACTTGTCACCGTCAACAAAGCGGGAAATCATTAAAAAAAAAAGTCTGAGTCTTTAGGCATCAAAAGCTTTACTGCAGAAGATGCAGTCACAAGTAGCAAATTCTGAGTTTACCTAACATCAGGTTACAGTTAGGGAAATTTGAGACAAATCAATAGAACTCTCTGGAAGGATTTTATGTAATTTAAAGGTGATGGATAAAGATGAGAGTGACTTGGATTGTCTGGATTCCATTGAGGAAAAAAGTAAAGCCAAATGGAAGATTAAGTTTCCAGAAGCAAGGAAGGCTACGGGCTCTTTGTCTAGAATGAGAGTTTTTTTCTTCTGTATGATATTTCCAAGACAGATAATGCATCCTATGTTATTCCTATTTTTAAAATTGTGGTTAAAAAATGAGAGCAAATGCAGGAAAGACTTACAGAGGTTACATACGGACAGACTTTCCTTCTGTGGTAGATGAAGTTCAGGACATTTATTTAGTCAAAAGTAAGCTGAGGGGTGACTTGGTAATAGTTTATAAGTACTGGTAGGAAGCCAGCCAGCTACTCTAAAGTGTGCTTGATTTTGTCTGTTGCTAAAATTACATAGTGATTTTATAATAAAGCGGGTGTAGCGCTGATCTGCTTAATAAACTTATTAACAAGCTTAAGCCACACTTGACTGCACAATATCAAAATTTTTACTTACCAGTTTAAATTTTCTGCCCTACTATTCTGTTTATTAATTCCAAACCAAGACCAAATTTGTCTTGGTTTCACATCTGGTAAAAAGGGGGCTTGGGGGGATATGACTTGGGAGGTGTATTTATTTTAATTTTTTTACATAGGCAGAGTGCCGTTTAGTTTGTAATGGTGGTCCACTAATAAGACATACATCTGTAGAAATTCTCATTTGTGTGTGTATATATATATATGTATATATTTGGGTCACAGTTACTGACCAAGGATACAGATTGGTAAACTGTCAGGGGAAAAAAGTGTCACTTTTTCTTCATAATCAGTTAGGTATAACCAATTAGAGTACTGCATTTCTTGAAAACGGGCCTTCGTAGCTGAAACAAACTTGTACTTTTATCATGGAGTTTCTTTTGAAAAGCATATAAACTTTCAGGTGAACCATGGCTGATTTATTTCACTACTTTGAAGATATTCTGCTTGTAAGTGCATGATCTCATATTTGTGTACTTTCACAACGGTAGAATTTGCACTAAGAGTCAAAGACTACTTTTGCTCTGAATGACTAAAATACTGAACTTTTACAGACTTAGGGGAACAAATTGGTTGTGACAGAAAGCCATGCAGTGATTAAATTACAGAAAAGAGAAACTGAAGACCTGTTCTGAAATGAGGTGGTTCCCCCCCCCCCCCCCATCCCTTTCTCCTTACTAAGGAACATAGAAAAATGACAGAAAATAGCAAAATTAGACTGAAAGCTGAGGAAAAATATAAGCAACTTTGCAAGAAACTTTTACACGTGTTCAAGGGTAAAAATTACGATAATACTTTAAAAGAAGTAAATGCAGTAATGGTTAACAGACTACAGTTGAGATTTCATCAGAAATATTTGATTTTTGGTATGAGTGTTCTGTTACCTCCTTGTGTACACCCTGATTTTGTTACTTATTTTTTGCAGAAATTTCTCCATTTTAAGACAAAAGTCATCTTATAAAGATGGTGTATATGGAACAATTTCATAAGGAAAGGCTTAACACACATATGACTAAGAAAAGGTGAAAAAACAATGAGAAAATTAATGAATTGCATGATAAAGATAAACAGAAAATGCTAGTCAAAACAAAATTGAAATTGGGTAGGTTTTAATAGTGTGAGGACTCCTAAATTGCTTCCACAGGCCACTACTGGCAAACTGTTTCTTCTGAGTCATCTAAAACTGCCTTAGACAGCATGGCTGGGAATACATTTTATGTGAATAATCTTGCATTTCTGAGATGTGTCAAAGCTTCATCCGACAGGGTTTTTTGTGCCTTTCCTGTCTTCTGAAGGCTGTTCAATAAATTACATTTCCATACCCGTTAAGCTAGAAACTGTATCTTCCTCAGTATCACTTGGATAAAGTGGTATCGCAGCAGCCATGACCAATATCAGCATGAAATCGTATTTTCAGATGTCATTTGTGCTTGACATACTTCTGTTCAATGGGATCTCCCCTTTCTGTGTAAGGCAGTTATGGTTTATTTAAATAAGTTGATCATTTAAAGAAAAAATAAAAAAAAAAAAACAGACACTGCTGTTCTCAGTTTCTGTAAGCAGTGGGGTGAGCTCGCTGTCTCTGGCAGTGGGCTGGCTTCGGAGCTGCATGGCTGCCCCACAGCCGTGTGCTGACACATCCCTTCCTGGGCCCCAGCACTCCCTTTTCCCAGCCCCGGCCAGGCTTTGCCCACCCCTAGTTACTTTTTCCGCAAATTCCATATTTCGGTGTGACTTCATAGGCGGTCTTGGCTTCGTGTGCTATTGCCAGTACGGCTCCCTCGGTACTGTCAGCCTTGCAAGATGTACCCACCCCATCTCCAAAAGCTGCCCTGTACTCCACCTTTCCATGGAGCTTGTCTGTTTTTCACGTAACTTTCCCTTAATGATCTGTAAAATCCAGCCACTCTGTCAGCTTCTCGCATTATCTGTCACATCCAGCAGTTTTCTTATGTCATGTCCAGTAGTTTTTCACATCCTGTTTATTCAGCTTAATCTCAGGCCAAGGCCTAGTCATCTGCCTGCAGCCGTGACGAGGTCCAACTGGCTGATGGCTTGGTTTGCCTGATGTCCCCCCGCCGGAGCAGCTGCCCGAGTGGCGAACGCCTGGAGGAGCCTCGGTCTCCACATTGTGAAAATTGTTGAAAAATTGCGCAAATCCTAGCTCTGAGACTTATCAGATGGTCCTGCTGCTGCCACTATGTCACCTTCGCCACCTTCTTCCAAGTCTCATCTTGGTTACTCCTGTGGCGGTTGTTGGCTCAGCTCAGGCACCAGAACAGAGAGCTACATCGTTGTACTTTGTGTCATCTACGTTAGCCTGCACAGAGTCTTCCCTTGCTCACGTCCCTGTCTCTTAAAGGGTTTCGTGACAGAAGTTGAGATAGGCATGCAGTCTGTAATTAAAAGAAAATTATTTGTTCTTCTTGTTGCTTACTGTCCATTAGCCATCAGCATGCCAGCATTTGCCAGCTAGGGCACTGGTGCCATCAGTACTGGCAGCGTATCTCAGTCAGTAGCTCTTGTAGTACCTTTCCCACAAGAGCAAACACGGTCAGCATGCAGGGCAGAAGGGTCTGTTGATCCCAACAGCTGTTTTTTTGTCATCCCTCAAGAGGCAGTCAGTACTTCAACACCTTGTTTTTAAGGCTTGCTTTCTTTTTTTTTAGGTATTTGGGGGTTGTTTAAAATGTTTGCCAGAGAGGATTTTCACGGAGAGAAGGAGAGTGTATGTGTTGGTTGGTAGGGGGGCTTTGTCTGTATTTACCTAACCTGGGATTATGATGGACAGGAGACTTCACAAAGTAGCATACTTATCTGGTTCCCTCTTAACTTTTGTATTCCCTGTATTATGTTGGAACATAACACCTCATTAGTCTTGGAAACTTACAGGCACAGGATGTTATGATACCAAATATCAACATGATTTCAGAAAGCAGCTATAATCTGTGAGGGCACGTGGAAGGTGGTGAGAGCATTCTTTATTATGAGCCTCGAGTAGGGGACCTTTTCAGTGCTAAGAGGATAATAAGTGAAAGGGGAGGGGGTGAACAAAAACACAGAGAGGAATAGAGCTGGTGGAAAGGGATAACAGACAGTGACAAAGACAAAAAGTCTACAGTCACTAAGTAACGAGCAATTAAGAAACTACTGGTGTTGCTTTGGGGAAGTCCAGCCTGGACTTCGATAAGAAGTGGAAACAAGATCAACATGAGGACTTGGGTAAGTGGGGGGGGACCTGTGGACTATGCAAAATTTGCTAAACAATGTTTAGGGAGCACAGGTGGGAATGGGTATCAGAGGGGCCAGTCCCAACCAGTGCCAGTCAGTACACATATCTGAACAAGCCCTGTTCAGATCTCCACAGCTTGTTGTCTTTTTATAAATCTTAACTCTCTGTGTAATCTCACTCTTTGTGCGAGTGCTGTAAGGACTAGGTGCCAGCTACTGGGGGGACCATCATGACTGGGTATGGAGACAACAGCTAGAGTCAGACCAGGGGTGTGGGTGACGCGAGCCTGTGGTGTCAGCAGCAGGAGCAGGTGAGGGTCTCGGCTCCAGCCACAGGGGCAGGAGCAGCACATGTCCTAACTGGGAAGACAGGGACAGCGTGTGTCCTGGGCACAGCTATGGGTGAGTGTGGGGCAAGTGAAGCAAGTGAGGCTTTCGGTGCAGCATCTGGACTGGGACCACAGGTCGCAGCCCATGTGCCTGGTGCCTGCTGCTAACAGGGACAGGCAGAGTGTCTGTATTTCCGCGTGGTTTGACCCCAAATACGTATCTCTGTCACATGTAGTTCACTAGCAGACTTCAAATGGGACTAGCAGTGGGTCGGGGAAGGGGTACCAGGTGGGTAGAGGGCCCATGCTGGTGTTTGGGAGAGACCTGTCAGCGTGGGGTGCCTGTAAGAGAAGTGAACCTGTAAGACAAGAATTTGAGTGCCTGCGTCTGCCCACTAGTGACTTGCTGCCAGCCAGCAAGTAGGAGGTCCATGAGGTGGATAAAAGGGCTCTGGACCCAGGCATGGGGGTATTAGGTGGACAGAGGGATATGCTGTGCTGATATTTGAGGTATCCGTGAACGTGCACGTGCTTGTTAATCTAGAAGGGGCTGGGAGGGGGCATTCTGTGCTCTCAATAGTGAGCTTCAATCCTGACCTGACCAAACGGAGGAAGAGGTCTTGGCTGGCTGTACGTGTGAGCCCTGTAAGTGTTACATGTCTGTGGCAGCTAGATGCATAGCTGAGCGTCACTACTGCTTGAACCTGCCAGTGAGAAAGCAACTGCCACATCTGTGGACCTGGGATGGAGACCTCTGTGTCTCTGGACACACTGGGCTGGGCTCCAGCAGCAGGGCAGGAGGAATCCTTGGACTGGTCCCAGAGGTGCTGGAGGTGGCAACCACTTATAACATCCCTTAACGTAATTGGTGAAAGAAGACTTCATAATAGATACTCAATACAAAGGTTCTCTGTGAGTCAGGAGTTCTTGAGCTATGTGCATCTCAAAGTTGAGAAAACTGCTGGTAAAGACATCACTATATCCTTTTTCTATTTTCTTGTCTGAAGCTGACCATTAATAGACACCATAGAAAGGTCTATTTATTCCAATAACTTGACTTATATGGCTACTCTTAGAAAACCAGGGAGCTGCTGAAGACTATATAAGTCAAAAATGCTTGTATTGCCTTAAATCTAAGAGAAGTGAAGGAGGTGCATTATAATTTTTGGGTTTTAAGCCTTAACAGGAGGTTCTTGGCCTCATTCGTTTATACTAAGCATTTCAGTGAAGCTCCATTCATGACTTCATGTTCCAAACTGTAATTCTTTCTCCATTATTATGCATGATTCTGCAACGTTAAGGGCATTCTGCAGTATTGTCATATAAAAATTAAACCTTTGACATTCTAGTGTAGGAGTGGCTGAAGTTTACGTGCCTCCCCTCTGAAACCAGTTGCTGCGTTTAAATCCTGAGGAGGCAAGAAAATAGGCAGTGTTATTTGGGATGTATATCATACAAATTATCTTTTTTTTTTTTTTTTAGTAAAGAAACAGCTTGATTTAATGAATAGTATTGGGTTCCACAGCTTCATTCATAGCCCCCAACCTACTATGTGACAGTAAGCATGTCACTTAACCACCGTGTCCTACTTTCACCATCTGTGAAATGCTTTGGAAAGTAATGGAAAACTGAATCATAGGTCTTTTCCATCTCTAGATTCTATTAGGTCATCCAACTGTCCAACTGCCAGTAGAAGATTGTTTCCTACATCCACTAGTGTTTTTCCAGTCTGGATTCTGTCCTCCAAGAGATCGGCCTTCCACCAGTACCTTTGGTAGATGATTTTGCAGACATTTAGACCTCATTGTCAGGAAGCTCTTCTGACATTCACAAAAAGAGATTTATTTTTTTGTTAATTTAATTTTGTTCTGTTACTTTATTCCCATTATTATATGCTTGCTTATAGTTTTAAGACATATGCATCTAGGTAAGATGCAAACTCTCTGTAACGTATCTAATATATAGAAGGAAGGACAATGTAAGGTTTTGAAATGCAAGGTATGACCCTTTATAAGAAAGTAAACTACTTGGTTCTTCCTGAAATTACGTGTCACGAAGTGCACAGACTGCTCCAGATTTAGGACAGAAAGAGGATAGGATATGGAAAGTTAACAATGGAGCAGGATGTTAAAGGGAAGTGTTGGAATACTTATTGGATAATTAAGTAGGGAAAAAGAGGAAAAGGAATGTGTAATTTAGTTGCTGAACATGAAAGTATGTCCCTATTATATAGTACATTTTTCTTCTAGATGTTTGTAAATTATCATGTCTCCCATAATTTGATTTGCATTTGAATTTTTGCTAATACATTAGTTATTCTGAGCCAGTAGTTACAGTTGTTGTTTTTATGGTTTTTCAGTCAGCATCTTTCTTGTCAGATCTGAGCATAATGTTAGTTATAGGCGCAGCCCAAGTGCCTGGACATGTATCAGTTTCTCAAACTATAATACTTTTAATGGGCACTTCCAGTTTAGGTTTTCATTTTCTTTATTGATCAGAAGTGTTGCAGAATTGCTGGGTTTTATGTTTAAGTCATCTGCTTTCCTGGAGTTTTAGAAATTCAGCAAACAGATAATCTTCTTCAGGTGTTGAGGCCACCAGGATTGTGATATAGGCTAGATCCAAATGAAAGCTGTCAGAAAAACTAAAACTCGGTTTCTTTGTACAGTTTTTCAGAACTATGAATGCATGGAAGTTATTTGGGTTCTGCGTAACTGTAGTTAAACTACTTTTAAAATGGCCATCTGGCAAACAACTGGTATGTAACATGATTTATTTGATGCAGTGCCCTAGGAGGGAAAACCCAATATTCAGTGCATTCAGTTGATAAGGCTAATAGGGCATTTTGTAATACAACATATATAAAGTATGTATTTTAAAATAATGAGAAATCTGTCATCTGGGCATGTTTCATAAAATATTCAACTTCTGACCAAATACACTTGTCCAGGATTTTCATTCCTCTATTTCAACTGCCAATGGAAATGCTTAAGTCCAGGAACGAAAATTGCATGTGTAGTCAGTCTCTTCAGAAAAGAAAGTTTTTTTCCCCTCAACTTAAATTTCATTGTCTTCAACTTGTATATTTACATATGTTGATAAGTTCTGATGTAACTTCAGAGTCAAAGATAAGTGGGGCATTTCAACCGTTCCAGAGTTTATTTGTAGCACAACAATACAGTCAATTTAAACATTTCTGTAAATAAAATCACCCTTCTGCATATTTCGCTGTTGAAAAATCTCTGTTGCCCTCAGCAGTAGTAGATACAGTCAGATTAGGTGTAAGTGAATGTTTTGGAAGTCAGTAGATGTATTATTTATGTACACACAAAAAAATCTCTGTATAACAAACCAGTTTTCTTCCTTTAAGAGGTCAGTGGGAGATGCCATGAAGTTAGAATGTTTATGAGGAAGATGAACCTTAGAAAGGTTTCAAAAAATCTGATCATAAGAAGAATAAATATATCTTTCACCCACAGGAAATAAAGCCAGATGAAGTTACCAGACTTGCTCTTAGGACAGAAGTTAATTTTGAAAGTGTCTGCAGAAAGGTAAGGCTTGTTATTTTTTGTTTTCTTTCCCCTGCTTCTGTGACTTTGAAAGCACTCCTTAGGAAAAGGTGCTTGTGTGGCTGGGGTGCATGCATGTGCACAGTGTGTTCTGTATGTTATGTTGCATCTTCGTTGTAGACCTTACTTTCTTTTCTAAGGAAATTTATCCACTAGGATCTATCTACAAAAAAAATGGTATAGCTGTTTAGTACAAGTGGCTTGTCATCTAGGCTGGTGGGCTAGTCCCTAGTAACTGGAATGGAATACCAGGACGCTTGGTAGTGGGTTTTGAGTCTTTTATAAATAGATTTATTTTGTTTATACAGTACATATACATGGTTCAGTTAGTGTAAATAATCTAAGCTTTCAACAACAGTTGGAAAAAGGCTCTAAATACTTTTAGATGCAGAGAGAAGTTTCCACATGTGAGCAAAACGTGACAAACATTAGCCTGAAGTAAGGCTGGAATTTTAACGCTCCTGTGGCACATTAATGTCAGTGCAGTGTTTCTCCTGAAGCCAACTATTCGTACGTTATTAAATATTAACTGTCTAGCTAGTGGTGTTTGTAAGAGATTAAATTAAGACATAGAAGTGGGAAGATGCTTGTTGAAATTGGCAGTTAAGGTTAAGAACTGACTGGAGACTCTTAATAGAAGAGTGAAGAAGAGCAGAAATAAGTACGATTTTAACGGATGTGCTGCAGAAGTGATACCGGAAAGCAGTTCTGAATCAAACAATGCCAATACATGAAATTTTGTGGTTTCCTCCACATTAGCCTAAATTCCTATGGGTGGTCCACTAAGGGAGTCTGAAATGGGAAATCTTTGTAGTCCATAGGCTAAGTTTTAATTTAGAACTGGGTCATTTCCTCTTATAATGGCATCATTAGTTTGTAATAGAACTATGGTGTTGCAAAGCACAGTCATGTGTGATGTAGTTCAGCTACTAGCATAGTATGTAGCAGGATTTCCATGCTTCATGTGAGCACAATCAAGTAAATAGGAAAATATGATAGGATTTAATATTTCTGGAGCAGTGTTTGGATGGAAGCATCTTATTGCTTTTCCTTCTCTTCATGCTAGAAGAGAGTAAGGAAAGGGTCACAGATATACTGGCATGGCGCTAAAAAGCAGCATTCTTCTTCTAAATTTGTTTGACCAAGATTTTCCAGTCTGAAGGTGAGCTAGTGAGAAACTGCTTACTGTAATGTTAGAAATGGTGCGTAAGTGAAGATTCTGGATGTTCGAGGACACATGGAGAGGGATTTCATGCCTGAAGACGTATGCTAAATTCAAATAGTAAGACATTTTCTCACTTCCTGTAAGTGATTCTTCTGCCAAGAATTCAAATGCATCAGGCTTATGCTGGTTGCATAAAGTGTAGGAGCCACAGAATGAAATAATTGATGCTGTTGTTTTAAAGGAGTTTATCATTGGAATTTTATTTTCTAAGAGGACTATTTTATTGCCAAGGATACAAAAGGAATATTATTAATCTTACTGTTTTATTTTGTCCCGTTATTTTTGATGTATTCATAGCCAAAGCATTCATTCATGTATGCTTTCCATATTTTCTTAAAATAGGCTTTCGTTTAGGTGTAATCCATGAAAACAGGTAATACAGGTATCTTCATGGAGTTGTTTTGGGTTTTAGAATTGTTTGTTATTTCTGTTACTTTCTGCTGCTGGTCCTGTTTTTCAGTGGTATGAAAGTCTGTTAATCTCACACCTTGTAGTGAATGGGTCTCATGTTTCAAATCAAGTTTATGGATGGGTGCTGATGCTTTTTTAAACCCACAGAGGGTTTTTAACCTCACTGCAGTAGAAGAACATGTACAATTAATTATTATAGTACCGTTGAGAAGTGGTGGCTGAGCCATCATAATTTTATTAGTTGCTATTGATTGACCATAACATATCCCTAACTGAAGAATGCATCCCGTCTCCGCTTTAACAAAACTTAATTTTCCAATATATTATTTCTTAATTTCCCAAAGTTAGTTATTAAACATACAATATAAAAAAATCATTGATTTTCTACCCCTAGCGATATTCTGTAGGTCACATGAAATGCAGACTATACTGTTTACCTTTTCATTAACTTGAGTTTCAAAATATTTGAAGGAAAACATCCTGTGGCTGTTTTCATTTTCAGAATAGGTTTGTTTTCATTGATAAAAGGCAATCTGCTTTTAATTCACTGTGGAATGCTGAATATTAGTTTTGCATAGTGGACATGTAGTCAAGATATTTGTTTAATTCCTTCTGCCCACTGAGATTTTATGTTCCATTACTATGTTTCCCCGTATATTTTTCAGAATAAGATAAGCATACTTTCCTACTTAAAAAGAGTTTGCATAAATTTCAGACAAGTACAATAAAATTGTGCTGAGTGTTTAGCAAGTGGCACTCTAACTTGAGTTCTTATGATTTACTTGTCAATATTGCTGTACTGATGGTTGCTAATAAACAAATCAGATTTATAGTAATTGCAGAGTGAATTGGGAAGAGTCACAAGCTACATGACACAAGACTTCTTACTTTTATACTTTATAAACATGTTATAGGGCTTACCATGTTACTGTAAGACAAGAAGCAGTAGGTGAACAGTTCTTCTTTGTGCACCTCTGCTGAAATATTTTTATTCCATTTTAATATTGCTGCAGCTGGCACCATTGCTATCAACAGGTAATAAATTCTGTTGTAAAAACTGTAATGAATGTTGACATGCAGCTTTAACTAGACTTTATATTGTTCGTGCATAGTTACAGCTGTTGAAAAATGGAACCTGTATTTTCCAGGTTTTGACTAAGTTTTTGTGTGCTTTTTGTACACAGTTGTTTACAGTATACTTGCCAGCCATTAACGAAATTAAAAAGTGTGTGGCAGATCTGTTGGCTAATGTTTGGGTTTTTTTAAACTGGTATTTCCAGCTGTGATTGCATTTTGAAGTGTTCCTTACAGCATATGTACCTGAAGTATTCCAGGAGTCTTGGTTCATTAGTGTTGTGCTCCAGCACACCGAAGTTATAAATCGGAAGCTAATCCTAAAACTGCTTTCATTACAAGCAGGAATCTGACTTGGGAACTTGCAAAGGTCTTAACTGTTATCTTCAACTTATTGCTAATGTAGGTTTAAGGTAACTTAGATAGGTTAAGACAGGCAGGATACATAGGTTAAGGTATATTAATACTTTTCTGGTATTAGAGAAACTATCTGTGTCATCCGTGCTGTTTCTTCAGAAAAGGGGAAATTGGTCCACCTGTGAACACCTTCATCATAACTGCAGTTGGTTTTGTTGCCTTCACACTAGGCTGACAGGTACTGACTAACTTATTGTGGCATCTCATTTAGTTTTTCTTCCAGTAAGTCTTTGGTATGTAGGACATGAGAAAAAAAAACGTGTGTTTTAAACAGTGGTGGAATTCTGCTTCAGCACAATGGAACTCTGTACTACAAGCAGTGATCTGAAGTGCTATCTTGTATTAACTCAAAATATTTCTTATTTTTTCTAAATAATAAAGTCTTCATAATTCAACGACTTTCAGATTTGGGCAGGCAGGAGGAGCAGAATTGAAACTGAAAATGCAAAGAACTATTGTATTTTTCTTTGAGTGAAGAATAGAATACCAGTATGCATTATTGTCAGAGCTTGAATTGAGCATGTGCTTCTGACCTGCAGAAATACCAAGTATTCACAGATGATAAATACATCCTCTATTTTTTGCTTCCAGACTCAATCTTCACATAACCTTAGTAGCATAATTTTCCTTTTTTTGCATTGAGCTTTAATCTGTGGCCTTGAAGAGCACCACCTTTTCCTACTAAGTCCTGGATTTTCACCTGTTACTCCAATCCTGTTGTGTTTGAATCGTGGAGATGCTTGTCTGCAAAGAGGATTCTGCACAGCAAATTATGAGGATATTGTGATCTTCAAAGTTTGTTGGGGCCATGCCACAACCCTCTGAATCTCAAGATTACTGAAAAGCTTGCCACAATTTCTAAGTGTGTTGAGAAATTCTTCTAGACCAGAAATGTAAGCCATTACTAGCTCTTAGAAGGTTTTTTTTGCTAATGTAAGGCCTGGTGAGCTTATTTTGGATTGCTTCATGTTCAGGAACCAACTTTGTCTTGTTTGGAATTTAAAAGGAATTCAAAGGCTTTAGAAACAGGATCTTAGGCAGCTCATGAACAGCCATGGAGAGATGTGCCAGGATTTGAGTGAGCAGCCTGGTGCACAGTATGATTTTGATCATTAAAAGTCTGAGCTGCCTGATGAGGATAGCTGTACTTAACATGATTTTGGAGGGGTGACATTGGTGCTGTCTAGCTTCAGATCCGCATATTTTTAATGGATGCCCAAAGGCTGTTAGCTACAGTTAAAGTTCTCGGGGTTATTTCAGGGGCAAATGAATTTAGTATCTATGGCTCTTTACCTGTATGGGTCACCTGAATTTGAGATTCAGAAACCAGCTGAAAAACTAACAGTAATAAGGAAAGATTTTCTGTGATTTATCAAATGAGAATTCTGCGGATTCACATGTGAGATGACCCTGTTTTACCTGCCAGACTCCTCTGTGAATTCACTGGACCTCTGGTGCAGGACTAAGGAAGTCCTTGAGCAGAAAGGACACGAGAAAGAGGTAGAAAGGTATTTCTTCCCTGGACAGACAGGAACAAAAAGAACTTGCAAGACAGGAACTCACTGGACTGATTAGGTATTACCTTTTTTTCTTTCAAAAGTGTTCAAATCTCATTATGAAAATAGCATTTCTCAGATTCATACCACCTTCTTTTTAAACTATGTAGGTGATGGCCTGATATTAGTCAGTTTATCAATCCACAACCTCTCTCATCAGAAACCAAAAAAAGAGCAAGGATAGGGTAGTCACAGTGTTGTTACATGTTCTTTGTAGATTTACACTGAAAGCGTGTTTCACACCAACAGTCTGTGAAAGACAATTTATGAAAGTCTACTAACTTTGAGGCATTAACAGTCAGTAAGTAATTATTTGGAGCATCGGGTTTCCCCGAGTGTATCACTAGCTGGTCATCTTTGGTTGCAAGACACTGACACATGCAAAACATGGTTACACAGCCAATAAATGCATTATATATATTCTAATGAACACACTTATTAAGGAAATTTTAAACTTGGTACTATTTAATTGTGTGACAGGGAAAGGAAGGAAGGTGTAGTTTCTGAATTTAGTAGAATTTTTGATTAAACACATCTGCATCTGAGGAGTAACCAGTCATATCTGTATTTACTGACTTTGAAAAGTACAAAGGTTTCTATCTTAGCTGACAATCCTGAATGTACACTTGTGATCTTTACCTTAATTTATTTTAAAAATGTATTTTCTAGTGCAAAATATATAAAAACAAAACCTCTGTATTCTCTGTGGATTTAATCTGAGGAAATGCACTAGTTCATCATAAAAGGGGCCTGATGCAAAGTCTCCTGCAGTTTAATTGAAGACTTTCCGTTAACTTCAAAGGCTTTGGATCAAGCACAGAATAGTTGCTGTCTTTCGTTTGGGCTTTGAGGGATTTTTCCATAACCTCCTCCCTTTTCTTCCCCCTCCAAGCCCCCCTGAAGAATTCTACTCACTAGAAAAACATTCTGATTAGGATAGATGTTATTATTGATATAAAACTTCTGTTTCTGTTGTTAGTGCCTTTAACAGCAGCATAACTAGATAATTACTTTTCTGGATTTTTAACATTCTTTGCTTATGAAAATATATTTTTTTTGCAATCCATAAACCATAGGGAGAGGACTACTGTATGAATCAGTCCTTTGTGTAATACTGATGTGATAGTCCACCAACTTTGTATAATAAGCTTATTAATTCTTTGCACTTTGCTGTTTTGTGGTTTGGTTTTGTCAATGCGGTGGCAAATGGCTGGTATTTTTGAGACAGCCATGAAAAATTTAATTCTCGTTTTTTATCTGAATTCTGGTTGTTACACTCTTCTTAAGTTGGAAATCATGTATAGACAATCAGAGCATAATTATAAGAAGAAAATGTGATAATTTAATAGTTTAGTGATCCCCTACCTGCACACTGTTGACAGTCTCCATCTCATTCCCCCTGACCCCCTCTTTCTAACTGTCAATTATTGGAAACATGTTATCAACTCTATTTATCTTAGGATCAGAATGAAGGTATTGCCTTGTATGTACGAAGATGTTTCCATTCTCCAATAATGTGTTTATGCTGAGAATACTAAAATAATAATACACTGTTTATTTTCCTACATGTTAAAATGTTATGTTCCTTTCTTACTTTAGTATGGAAATAAAGGTATTCATTTGCATATGAGATACCAGACATGTAATAGTTGATGGGGAGGGACTCTTTATCAGGGAGTGTAATGATAGGACGGAGGGTAATGGTTTTAAACTGAAAGAGGGTAGACTTAGATTAGATATTAGGAAGCAATTCTTTACTGTGAGAGTTGCCTAGAGAAGCTGTGGATGCCGCATCCCTGTAAGTGTTCAAGGCCAGGTTGGACGGGGTGGTGGTCTAATGGGAGGTGTCCCTGCCCATGGCAGGGGGGTTGGAGCTAGGTGATCCTTAAGGTCCCTTCCAACCCAAACCATTCTGTGATCTGTCAGCATCTTATGTTTTTGGAAATGTGTTGCATTGATTTAATAGCATGATTTCCTGTAACACAGGCTAAAATTGTTGGCTTGATGCTGGGAATCAGTGTTGCAGAGTTGAATGCTTTTTGTCCTGAGTATTTTGACTCGTTTGAATGGAAGTTACACTGAATGTATGAAGCCACTGTTTCCTGAGAATTTTCCATGTCAAACACCAGATGTTAACATTAAACAGGAATGTCTGTGGTCTTCCTAAGACTACTGATGAAGTGAAGAATTTTGCATTCAGTGATGAATATCACATTCAGCCGTAAATACTTTCTCTGTGTGACTGATTGTTTTTTGTTTTCTTTTCCCAAAGGTTCCTCATCTTCCAAATTTAATCACTTGAACGGCAAACTGTTTAGTATGTCTCTCATATATACTCCCCTATATTTTACAGCCTAGAATACCATTGCTATGGCTGCAACTGAAGTTTTATGTCAGTATTAAACTAAGTCTGTCAGTTTTTGACAAATCTCTCTCCACGCTTCTCCCACCTACTTCTCCACCCAGTTGCCCATCTCTCTGCTAGCCCAGCCAGTATCAATCCCTTCCCAGGCTTTCAGTGGGAGGCTTCAGACTCCTGACTATTCTATGTTCTGTCTGTTGCCCTCTCACCTTTTGTTTGCTATTCCTTACCCTCACACACTCTTTCCCTTACTTTCTCTGGGCCAATTTGTAGGTATCTTCTCCATTATCCCCTTTGCATTTAAGCTAGGCTGCCACGTATGTGCCTGACTAAGTTTGAGAGCAAGGAGGTAAACTAGACCAAAGTTACCATCATCTTCAACAGCAGAGTAGCAATTGCAGTGATCTCAGTTTAATTACAGCTTGGATTTTGTCCATTCTGGAAAGAATCTTTTTAAAGTTCAGTATTGAAATAAACTGCTAGTAACTTTGGCAGTTTTTCACAGAGATACTATGTTTATCTCTTCACACAAAAGGCTGTCTCCTGTGAAATTTTAAATTACTAGTCCAGGAATCTTTCTACCACTCATTTACATTCCTGTGAAGCTGTATTACTTAATTTTGTTGCCTGGCTGAACTGATTGTTCAAGATTATTGAAGTGTATTCCTGTCCTTAGACAAGGCTCAATCTCAAAAGTGATATGATTGCTTTTGATTTGAATATATGGTCATTTCACTTATTTGGTGTGTCAGCCCAGAATGTGGGCAGGCATATTGTTGTCAATAAAGTTCAGAGGGAGTCATTTCATATTTTTGTAAGTGATGTTTGGGTTGGATCATCTATCTAACTCAGACACGTTAAACACTTGCAAGAGCATAAATGGACAAAAAGGTAAGTGGAGAAGGGCAGTGTTTTTAAGGTCGGGTATGCCTGTGGTAGTGATGTTGTGATGCATGGTGCTTCACATGCACCTGGCTGTATTTTTTCAGACCCAGAAAGATTTATATCACAGCAGTCATTTAAAATAGGAAGGGAAGTTGAGAGTCGGTTGTCTTTCATGAGTATTTAAGTGATGTGTATAAATATCTTACTGGATATGAGCTGTCATGGGAACAGTAGAGGAAAACGTTAGAAGTAGTCTTGGTTTTGTGCTTTTCTTGAAGGAAATGCAGAAAAAAAAAAAAAAAGTAGCATAACAGGAGGTTCTTGAGATATGGTGGTTGGTTTGGCTTTTTTTTTTTTTTTTAAATAAACCAAGGCCAAGTTACTGACGTCTAGAATCTCCTTGGTATCCTTCTCCAAAATATTGTTCAGACTTGCACGCAATGCCCAAAAGGCAGGCAGAGGTCCAGAATCTTAATGCATGGATGAGAGTATGGTATAGAAAGGAGAGATTTAGGTGTTTGGGTAGCCTTTGGGGCAAGAGGAAGCTGGACAAGAAAGATGAGCTGCATCGTAATCAAAATTGTGCCATGCTGCTGGCACAGAAAACTGTGAAGGTCATAAAGGAATATTTAAACTAAAAGTGGGTGGAAGATGGTATGCATGGAGGAACATCTGAGTCACAATGACAAGACCAGCAGGGGGCATGTGAATGAAGGTAAATCAGGATGCCTACAGTGCTAGTTGATTGGTGCCTCCAATACTAAGCTACAAAGAAAGGGTGTAAATTATGAATGCTTCCATACCAATCCTTGAACTGACAAAATTAATGGGGGAAACTAGACTACCTGACATACAACTTCATCACATATACAATAGATTTTCTCCTTCCACCAGGTCTTCAAGATAATTAATGAAAGGTACAGTCTTTCCACGGATAATGGGGTAGGACGTTTGTGCGTGTGAGTGGTGCTGTGTTGTGAAGCACTGCATTTTAAGCCTAACAGCACAACTGTATTACAGGAAAAGTGAAGCACTAAGTCTTTTGAATGGAAGTTCCAACTGTCATAAAAGTTTGGTACTGGTAATGTGCTACAGCCTCCAGTCAAAGTGATGATGGCGAACAGAAAATGTTAAATCAGATTAAAGAAGCTACACTTTTAGGACAGATATTAATAGTAAGAGGTTTTGTTACCCTTAATTCATTTGGGTACTAAAGACAGAATCTTTGAATTGCATCCTTTATGTATCCATTGGGAAAGTAATTATAAAGTTGATGCACATGAAGGGGCAGGGAGAAGGATATGCTCAACCAAATGAGAAGGCAAAATGTTTTCCCTGTCTTGCCATCTACCTATCTGCTAATCCTCTAAGTATTGGTACCCATTGAGCAATTTCAACCAAGACTACTGCAGGTGGTTTTAAAAGCATTAACTTCCAACAGGGTTTTTTGTGTGTGTGAGAAACCAAGATCAGCGTACCACTGAGGGAGAGGTGGCCATTCCTTCTTGATCTTGTTTTGAGAAGCACCATAGAGTTAGCACGGAAGATAAGTGCAAGGAGAGAGAACATAAGGTAGAACATACATGAGCTGGAATCTCTCATTCTTTTGGTTGCTTAGAAAACTTAAAAGTGTTAAGATGTTTTTAAATAAACAGTTGTAATCACTTATGTTAAAGACTGACAGCTACTCACACATTACTAACTGGAAAAGCTCTTTCTGTATGTACACTTTGTAGTGTGACTCAATTGCATTATAAAACATAAAAAAAATAAAATCTGACACTCCTGATATTTCTAAAAATGAAGAACAGTTGCTGTCTTTTGCTTTTTTATTTTTATAAATGAAACTCTATCAGTTTTTCATTCTGTATCATGTAAAAATAAAGTACAAAACCATTCCAATTTCTTTCCCCCTTTCCTATCCATGTAAGTTTTTAAAGTGCTGCAACTCAGAATTAAGAAATTGAGATTTATAAAACTAAAAATTGAAAAAAAAAAAAGTTACGGAATTAGGAGGGCTTTTTCAGCTCAACATGAAGCCCATCAGTCTGTTAACACTGGAAAATTAGATGAAAAGTGCTGGAGGCACTATTGCTTTAACTTCTTAAAAATTAACTGTAGAAGGAGAAAAATTAGATGTTCTTGAATTATTGGAATTCTTTTTAAAGAAAAATCTCATCTATTGGGATGTCAATGAATGCAGATGGCTACATTAAAAAGTTGCAGCTTGGTAAAATGAGAGCATAAGTTTGCAGCATATTGCCCCTCTATGACAAGATTTCTAGGTAAGAGAAAGTATGGGAAACGTGAGGTTAACTAGTCACTTCGTGAAAGTGTAGCAGCATTAAACTTAAAGGGTGATGGTCTAATTTTTCTTTGTTTTGGTATATAAATAATTGCATAATGATCAAAATGGTTAAATGGTTACACATCAGGAAAATTCTGCATGCCAGAGGTCAGTAATAATAACGCAATGGTCTAGAAGATGCCTGAGAGCCTCTAAGCATAAAGGTGATTGTTGTGTGTGCCGTATGGTGAAATACCTGCTATAAAATGTGAATATCCAGGATTTCCATTTATTTTACATCCATCATGTGCTGATATGCACGAGTAATATCAGGGCTTCCATGTACATCTGACATGTGTTTATCATTAGAGTAAGTTTTGAATACATATACTCCCTCAATAGACTTAATGATGGAAAATCTACATTTTGGTGCCAAAAAAATGGTATGTTTATCTCAGATGTTTTAATAGTTTTTCAGTGAGCAGAATTTGTATTTCCATTGTCTTTTTCAGAAAGTGGCTGAAAAACATATAGATTAAAAGAAATCTGTTTTCAATTGTGCACGAAAATTGCAATGTGGTATGCCAAGAAATTCTGTCGTGTTTTGAATAGCATATTAGAACATGGCCTACCCCTGGTTAGTGTGTGCAGCATTCATGAAGTCTTTAAGTCATCGGTGCCTCCAAATCCCTGGCTCTCATATTTAGTTCCTTCAGCAGTGCTCTGAACATAAATACATCTCTCGAGAGTTTGATCTGAAGACATTGACCTGACAATACTTCAGTTATATATAGGTGTGTTGCCTGGTGGTAGTGCTTGTAAATGTGAAGGTCTGAAGAAGACAGGCTTTGTTGTCAGGGATAAATCTTTCACCTTTGCATTATAAATTATCTGAAATATACCTGATTAAATTGGAGCTTGTTTTTCTAATGTTATCTAGTTTTGAAGCTTTGCATCTGTTTTAAATTTGAAGAGCTGAACTATGTCTACTCTCTCTGTTACAAACTGTCTTTCATATATGCTTATCCATATGGTGCTGTATCGGGCTGTATCTGACAAGTGATAATTTGAGGTTTGAGCATCGGTTTTGCAGTGAAATATTGTAAGGATGTCTCAAGATTACATCCCTGAAAGTTTGGTACAGAGTTTTGTCACCAAGTTGACTTCCTAAGGGGACTGGTGGATATCTTGATTCTGAAACTCGGGTTTGTCCAAGGCAGAATACTGTGAACTTCTTAGTTTCATTAAATAGTTTTAATAATGTGAAGCTCATCCCTGTATCTCACCAATTTATTTGCTACCATCTGCTTCCACTCAGTCTTTGGACATGCCTGTGATGCACAGCTGGATTTTGGGAGCTCAGATGCATTCAGGTCGTAGTGAACTCAGACAACTCTGTTTCCTGCTCAGCTTGCAGCACTGTCAGAGTGTTGTTGGTCTACTTTGTGTTTCAAAGTATAAGTAATAGTAACAAATAAGTATAAGTAATCAATTTTTTAAATTTTGTTTTCCCAAATAGTGGTTGTTTCAAATTCCATTTTTAGATTGGCCATCTTAACTCCCTGTTCGGAGTTAATAAACAACTGCTTATTTCGAGTCTCCAGACCCTCATTCTAGATGTCCACTTATGATCTGTCAACTTCACTTTTCTGCAATAGTCAGTTATGGTTTCAGATCTAATACATAGTGATTGTCAAACTAATTTATATATGACCTTTCCTCCAAATCTCATTATGTTCTCTGAAGAAGTCTATGTGAATTTTGTGGCAAAGACCTTTCTCTTTGTATTGTTCACAGCTACTGTCTGTTAATCCAAGAAGCATTTTGTTTCTATTGCCCCTGCAGTACATTTTTCGCTTCGGGGTTTCTATTTCATCATATTTTGCTTTCCAGTTTACTTTCTCAATATGATTGTCTTTTGCCTGATTTGGGTTGGGGCAGGGTTTGGTTGGATTTTTGTGGGGTTTGTTGTTTGGTTCGTTGTTTGGCTTTGGTTTTTTTATGGCATCTATTTCACTGTGCTGTGTGCCAAATTCTTTTATTCAGTTTGGCAAGACATATATTTTACAGTGATATAGTGCCTCAACTGTTCAAATGTCAAAATATATGAAATGCACAGTGCTTGCTTCAAGTCGTCTTTCATAACCTTAAGAAATTAACTTTTTTTCTTTAAAAATGTGTGCCTTGTTTTTGTGGGATGCCAAACTGAGAGGATCATAGACACATATTCTTACTAGCCCTGGAGAAAGCAAAGAAGAGTTATCAGCATTTGAGTATTCCCACAATCTTACTGTTTCAACTTACACCTAGGGCTGACCCTGTTCTCCGTGAGGGAATAATTAAGAATCCATGCCTGCTTTATTCAGGATGTTCTTGCTCTGACTTTTCTTTATTGAAATAATAATTTATTTTATGTATAAAGAGAAGAAGGAAAAAATTAGTAGAATATTAAGTACATAATTTGTACTTGGGCAGGTCTGGGGTTTATGCCAAGCTCTGTTGTAGATCACTGTGGTAGTTTGGGATGAAACACTACCATTTCTCTTTGACCATTTCCCAATCTGCAAAATAAGTGTTTCCCACACACTTGTGTGATTGGCTAAATTAGTTGACAGGTTAATCCAGAGAAACTCTATTGACTCTCTTATACTCCAATTAAATATGGTCTTGTAACACTTGTAAAGTGCTAGGCTTCTTAAAGGGCCTTTAAACTTTTTCAGATGCTTGTTTAGTAGGTATTTTTTTATCATGCATGCAGCAGCAAACAGCAAGAAATCTATTTTTATTTGAATTTATCGCCTATTTTGAAATTCTTATTTTAAAAGGAGACAGTGATAGAAACAAGTTTATAATTCTTTTTGATAGAACACAAGCCAAACTGGATGTATGAATGAAGGTAAATCTAAGTGAACAAATTATGGGGAAAAGAATAGCTTTGGTCCAGATATACAAATGAAGTTAGGGAAGTGTAAGCACCTTGATCGTATTTAGACAAGTCTCATGCTTCTCCATGATGCTGGATTCAAGAGTCTGATGAAGTCAGTGATGAGTCAGTGCTATTGCCATCAGTGCAAGGTCAGCTAGATTCTCCAGACCTTTAGCTTCTGTTGTGTGCAGTTCTGCAGATGAGTGAAAAGATTGTCCAGAGTACCTCATGTTGCCATGGGTCTTCAACTTCTATAATGCTTGCAAGATAAATAAAGTAAATATTCAAATATTTTCAGGTTGAGTTACCATAACAGAAAACAATGTAAACCAATATAAACTGTGTCAAGCGTTGAAAAGAGTAATAAACAAGAAGCCAAGGGGGACTTCAGGTTTACTTGTGTATCTTGATGTTTTGTAAGAAATAGTTCAGTTTTTCTTTATTGTTCTATTACAAGACATTATCCTGCTGAGTTTTTTTGCAAAGTCTTTAGATCTGTTAAGACATATGTTTTAGCTTCAATTGGGATTTTTTCATGAGTCTATTTTCAAAATTGTATGTAGTCCAATAAAAACAAAATTTGTTGAAACTTGCGTGATTTCCTGAGACCCATACAGAACTAATTGCTGTAAGAACTTTTCACCTGTCTTGCTGTTAAGGTTGTATAGCTGCTTCTTCATAACACTTGTACGATCACTGCGATGTTACATGGAAAATTAGGAAAGCCTGAGTAAAAGTTAATTATAAATCTAACAGGTTTTGACTGTCTATTTCCAGTGCAGAGTCTGAAGCATTTAGTGCTGATATTTCTCTCCTTTGAATAGTATGGGATTGCTCTCCGTTATTTCTGTACTTGGGAGAACCACTGTCTTTTAAACTCTTGCCAAATCCAACAGAGACCTGTTTACTGCTTTCTGTAGTTGATCCATCCTCCTATTATCAAGGTGAGTGTATTGGGTTTGCGTGGCCAGGTTTTGGTAGCAGGGGGATACAGGGGTGGTTTCTGTGAGTAACTGCTAGAAGCTCTCCCCTATGTTCACTAGAGCCAATCCCAGCCAGCTCCAAGATGGACCTGCCGCTGGCCAAGGCTGAGCCCATCCAGGACAGTGGTAGCACCTCTGTGTGAACGTATTTAAGAAGGGGGAAAAAAAAAAGGCACAATTTCAGCCGGAGGAGGAGTGAGAATATGTGAGAGAAACAACCCTACAGACACCAAGGTCAGTGAAGAAGGAGGGGGAGGAGGTGCTCCAGGCGCTGGAGCAGAGATTCCCCTGCAGCCTGTGGTGAAGACCTTGGTGATGGCAGGCTGTCCCCCTGCAGCCGATGCAGGTTAATGGTGGAGCAAATATCCACCTGCAGCCTGTGGAGGACTCCATGACAGAGCAGGCTGATGCCTGAAGGAGGCTGTGACCCCATGGGAAGCCTGCACTGGAGGAGGCTTTTCATAGGATCTGTGGACCATGGAGAGAGGAGCCCATGCTGGAGCAGTTCACGAAAAACTGCAGCCCATGGAAAGGACTCGCGTTGGAGAAGTTTGTGGAGGAGTGTCTGCCATGGGAGGGACCCCACACTGGAGCAGGGGGAGCGTGTAAAGAGTCCTCCCCATGAGGAGGAGGGAGCAGCAGAGAGATTGTGCCTCTGTCCAGATGAGAAGGGGGAGCAATAGAGCAGCTTTGGTGCCCACCCCGTGTCCAGCCACAGTCAGTGCACCACGGTCAGCAAACAATCTCTTACTGTCTGGAGCCGAGAGACAACAGTGCTGCCACGAGTGTTATCAATAATCCATTGCCTCTCATACCAAAATATTCACCATATCTGATGGCCACAAATCACATACTATATGTGTTACAGACATAAAGTAAGGGAGAACTAGCAGCATTTCACAGACAGGAATTAACTTTTCTCAAGGGTCGTATTCCAAAGCAGTATGAGGTCATGGGATGGACTTGGGTAGCAGCCATGATCTGGCACCTTCAGCCACCCTGTGACTCCAGATTAACTACATCTGCTATTATGAAGGACATCTGTAACTGGTTAGAGCTCTGGGAAGAACGTGTGGATTAACAGGTTTTCTGGGTGGTTTTTTTTTAGTAGAGAGACAGCTCTTCTAAGCTGCTACAAAGGTTATTGCAATGACATCTTGTTTTGGCCTGGTATTGGGGCTTTATATTTTGGGGTTTTTTATGCTTCCCTGGTTAGGATTATCTCTGCCATTTTTTTCTGCGTAAACTCAAGACTGTTGTTACACTCAACATTAATCTGCACTTCCAGTTAGTTTAGAAACTTGAGTATGACCAGCTTCAGGGTTGTTTCTTTGTGTCGTGGCTTTTGCCACGTGCTGCATACTTGTCAGTGGGGTTTCTGACTGTCTCCATTTGAATGCCATTATTTTAAATAACTGAGAGATGATCTAAGGTGACAGATGCAGGGCCACCACGCATTAGCAGTTTGGTAGCACCATCCTTTGATCCCGCTGAAATTGTAGCAGTAGTCTTTGTAGTAGTATACTCTTCTAGTACCAGCCTTGTTTCTGATGAGACCTGTAACAAGGCAATTCCCTTTTGTACAAAAGTCAGTTGAAGAATAGAAGTATGACCTCTTTCTTTCCTATTATTGATTATAATTGTAGCAGAAAGGATACAAACAGAAGTAGACCTCAAGAGAAGGAGTAATCAGAATGAAGTGATGGTCAGAAGTCTCTGTATTGTGTTCCCAAGTTAATCCCAAATTTCTGCCTATTAGTTCTTCCTGAAGCTCTACTGTCTCAAGCAGGCTGACAAGGTTCCTTTTCAGCTCCTGCAATCCCATCTGCCCTAAGGCCCTGAGACACTCAGTTTCTCTTTCTCTGCTTTATCATTTGCCTTGTATGAAGCAGGTACTGCACACACAGCTTCTGCCTGATGCCTGTTTTACCCAGTGGTGACAGCTCTCAGAGACCTTCCGTACTTCTTCTGACCCCTATTCCAGCGCATCTCAAAACTTGCATCGTGAATCTGTTTTTATCTTAGCAAGCTTCTAATGTCCATTCTCTTCCCAATCATTCCCACATTGTAGAAAGTTTGTCTCCCTTATGTGGGGCATGCATGTGTGCTTGCACATGGGTAAGCTATACACCTGCTGCTTTATTATGCTATAACTGACAAGTTATGTTTTGAGGCTTGTGCATCTGTGTGCATATCTGCCATTCATGATGAAGAATACTTGTTTCTGCAGTTTGGGTTTCTTTTCATTTTAGGAGATCTGAAAACATAGAGATTAGTGCATTAAATCCAGTTAAATGTCCACATGGAATTTAATGAAACATGTCAGTGATGCTAGGTAGACAACTTTAATACTACATACAGAAATAATGCATCACTTACCAAGATAAAAAGTTTGAGGAGACTCTGACTTTCAGGAGGTTCTGTATGTAGCTTACGACTTCTCACTGAAAAGTGTGACTATACAGTCCTCAGTTGCTTTGTTCATTTTGCAGCACCTCAGTTGCACACAGAATGAGGGAGTGTTCCTACAGAAAGTACTTGGACATTCTTGCATGAAAAAAAGAATAATGCAAAATAATACAAGGAGTAGCAGGAACATGTGAGAATAAATGTGTACAATCCCAGTATCTGCATAATTAAACATACAAGGGGCAGGAGGAGGGGGAAAGGGTGTTCTTGCTGTAAATACAGTTGACGTTTTTCTGGTAAGTTTTACTTTCTGCCAAGGTTTTATATACTGGAAAATACTTGAGGAAAAATAAATTGAGCATTGGATGTGCCAAAAAAACAGAAAAATGAGAAATTTTAAAGAATGTGAATGTCATATTCAATGTTTGTTGGCTACTATCTATCAGCGTGAGTAGTGTTTGAGAAGTATTTTGCTATAAGGAAAAAATGTAGTTATTCCATATGGATTGGCATGTATATATGCTTAAATCCTTTCTATAAATATTTGAATTAAAGGACACCAGATGTTGCACAGAAGCTGCTCCTGCTTTCTGAACTTCATGCTATATTCTTTCAAAACCCACAGGAAGTAGCTGAGGGAAAAAGTGTATTAATTAAGTTCAGAAATAGATTTTCCAGCTATAGAAAAATCTCCAAAGAAAATAGCATTTGATCTTCAGAAATGTGAGCTTGCTGTCCCAGGAATCTGGTGGCAGCGTGCAGCACTGTCACATGGGGATCAAAATTCAGATTTCAAGTTCTCAGAGGTAGGCTAGCCTGAAAGCAAGCCAGTCTGTGGCCCTTGGAAATGGACCCATCTTTTGACCTGTCTCCTCTGGCCAGTGTTCATATTTCTGTAGACAGTCTACAGAGAAAACATTTTTCCAGTTTTTCTTGACCTGAAGAATTAAAGTTATAATAGCAGAGACTTAAGGAGAAAGGAAAGTACTAGAATTCCCAGATGCTCTACACTTCAAACATGAAATATGAGCAGACATACCCAGAGTATATTTTGTAAGTTCTAAAACTACAGCAAAAGAAATACAAATGGGATTTGCTTTGCATTGGTTGAGGAACAAGATTTATGTTTTGCAAACCAATTAAATGTTTCTGCATTTAGAGCTGTTGGCTCTGCTGTGGCTGGAAGTGTCGTCTTCTGCTCTGTTTCATTCAGACCAAAGCGCTGAAAGCAACTCTTCGGCACTAGTAGTTGGCATGAAATTGAACGTCTATCTTTATGGAGTGAATACATAACCATTTATACTAAGTGGCATAATTCTGCTGGAAGAAAACATACATACAAAGAAGTAAGATTCCCCACCAAGTACTTCTATGTCAGATATTTTAAACATGCATTGCTGATGTATTAGGTAGTGTTTGAGTTGTGGTTTGACCCCAGCCAGCGACTAAGGACCCAGCAGCTGCTTGCTCACGCTACCCCCACAGGTTGGGTATCGCATCAGAAGAGCAAAAGTGAGAAAAACTTGTGGCTCGAGATAAAGACAGTTCAATAAGCGAAGGAAAGCTGTGTGTGCAACCAAAGGAGAATAAGGAATTTATTCACTACATCCCATCGGCAGGCAGATGTTTAGCCACATCCTAGAAAGCAAGGCTTCATTTCATATAACGGTTACTTTAGAAAACAAATGCCATAACCACAAACATCCCCCCTTTCCTTTTCCTTTACTTGAGCTTTTATTGCTGAGCATGACTTGATATGGAATGGAATATCCTTTTTGACCAATTTGAATCAGCTGTCCCAGGTGTGTTTCCTTCCCAGCCTCTTGCCCACACCCTGCCTGCCTGTTGGGAGGGCTGATGCCATGCAAGCACTGCTCAGCAATAACTAAAACATTCGTGTGTTACCAACTCGAAAATGTTTTAGTCGCGAATCCAAAGCGCAGCACCATCTTGGCTGCTATGGAGAAAGTTAACGCTATGCCAGGGCAGAGCCAGTAGAATCTCCACCCTTTATTCCTTGCCATTACATACCTGTGATTTCTCTGGTTGCTCAGGACAAGAGAGGCAGCATGTTGTGTTGAGTTGTTGGGCACCAAAACCAGCTCAGGTTGGGTCACAGGACGCTTGGCTGGTTCATTAAGAGGCTCATCATCTGTTGGTTCGGGTGTCTTCTGCTGTAGTACTTCCTGTAGCATGTAGCTCAAATCACCGGTAGCAACAATTTAAACATGTATCCATTGCAGTACTGCTAAGAGGAAGGGAGGAAGCTGTGTCTTTTCTCCTGTCTCGCAAGGAATTTCACTGGAAGCTTTAAGAAATCTTCCTGCTAAATTTGCGTTTTACAAGCTTGTCAAACCCCCTTTCCCTCCCTTCAAAAAAAAAAAGACAGCAAAGCTGTCTTTGGAAAAGTCATAAATACTTTTCATTTTGTTCTTGAAGCAGAGTGTTGACTGCTGAAAGAAGAACCTGAAAATGAAATAGCTTTTACAATGGGTCATATCTGTGACTTCTAATACATAAAAGAGGAGGTCCGAAATGGAAGCAATTCCTGCTTTCCTCCTTTTTACTTCAAATTAAAGCATGAAGATCATATTTGTTCTTTGGATCGGTCTACAGAGTTCCAGTATTCTACTACTTGAAATTCAAGACTGTTTGTCTTTAAGATCAGGTTAGACCTTGCCTCTCAACCACATTTAGTGTATATTCTTTCAGTACCTGCTGTGTCATTTTGCCTACTTTTATGGCATCCATACTTCTTGCAAGCTGCTGTATTCCTTCACGCAGGATGCTTTCTACCAATATGATGTTCTTTATTCAGGGGCTTCATGCATTTGCTTTGCATGTGTAAGAAATAGTCAATGTAAAATCAGCATGTTAGCTCTGAAAGGTCTGTCTGGTATGCCTGTAATATAAAAATCGTATTATCCCTATTCAATACCTGAGAAATAGCAGATTTACATGTCTGTTGCGTTTCTGTCAGTGTTTGGACAGGCAGATTTTTCCTTATTTAAAATGTCAGTAATACAGAAAAAATAAGAAATACGCAAATATTATAGCATCATAAGCTTTTCCTCTTGTTCAGTTAATAGTCCAGAATCACATTAGTATGCATTGTAGCATAACTCATACAGACTTCTATTGACTTCATGCCTTTAATTTTATTTTGTATAGCCAAATTGTACTGCAACTGAGCGAGCCATTGCAAGACTTGCAACACACCCCATCTTGAAACCCAGATTTATTGAGCTTAAAGGTATGGAATATTATATTAACGTGTATATGACTTCAGTAGTAGATTACTGGTGCATTACCTTGTGTCTGTATATTCCTGACATGAATAAGTAGTATAAAAAGAAAAGTAAAAGTACGAAAAGCTCCTATAATCACATTAACCAAGTGTCAAGAGCTTGTAGTCATTTATGTTAGTTGAAATGGGCTTATACATGACAGTATGCTATATGACATTGAAGATATAGGGTGTAGGACAAACAGGGCTCAGAATGGAAACTCTCAAAATCGAATGGATATAATGGAGCATCTCTAAATTAAATAGGACTGAACTGGCAATGAGCACAATAATATGCAGATACAAAGGTAAAAGGAGCATTAGAACTGGGTTTCCAAAGGCAGCTAAAAGCTTTTGCAAATGACTGCCTTAAAATTCTCTGGAAACTGTCCCCAGAATCCTTAGGGAATCTTTCCTGGCTCTTTAGGTTATCTCCTGTTCTCTTTAAACTCAAATTTTCCAATTAAAATTGATGTTAAAAAGGGTCAAGTCCTAGTAAAAATGTCACAAAAATTGCTTTGTTAACAAATGGAGCATTTAATTATATCTGGGCAATTTACTATTTCTTTGCCATTTTTACTCACAAAGTAATGCCCTAAATGAACATGATTATCAGCTGCAGATTATTTGCTGAAAGTTCACAATTAAACCTGAGTTTAATAATGTATTCAGTTGGTAATAATTTCTTTTCCTCACTTTTGTTGGTGCTGTACTCTTAAATTATTTCTTGCCCCATGCATTCAGTAAATGATTGATAAGGACCTCCAAAATATGCTTACTCAATACAACATATTTAACTTGCAAAAGCATTTTATTATGTTAAAATAACTTATGTAAAGTTGTGTAGCTGGAACAAAGATCTTTCTTCTGCCCCTTATGTAGCTGCTGTAAAAGCTTTTAAGGATGAAAGAAAGGACACAGCCAAAGCCACTCCTTCGAAAAAGGCTAAGTCAGAAGAACAGCCTAAATCAGCACAAGATTTCAATAGCAATTTGGATGACCAAGCTCTTAAACTAGCTCAAAACCATCAAGGACACAAACCAAAAATGAGTATGAAAAGAGAAACTGACAGGGTGGCTGAAGAACTTCATGAGAGTGAAGCTGAGCAGAAAACTGTGGAAATGGAGAGTTATGCTCCGGAAGAATCTTCATTTCAGGCAGTAGAAATGCAAGCAGTCACTCAGAATAAAACAGAAAAGAAAACTGGCTATCAAAAAAGCAAAGAAAATATAAGCATGAACAAATTAAGCACCTTAAAAAAAAAAATTAGTCATGGTAGTGGTCAGGAACATCCTAATGAGGAAGACTACTTTGATGATAGTACTGAAGAGAGGTTTTATAACCAGTCATCGGATTCTGACAGTAACAGCAGTGATGATTTCTTCATTGGCAAAGTAAAAAGAAAGAAAAAGATAGCAGCCGATACTGGTCTTTCTTCAGCAAAAGAAAAGGATAGACTTCAGGAAAACATAGTGCAGAAAGGAAAGAACACAGTGCCTGGGACAGTGCAAGGTTTGATCATGGAAGAAGGAAAGCCACATGCAAAAGCAAGCAAGCTCGAATCAATGTTCTGCAGTTCTTTGTCTACCTCTGATCAGAAATCTCAACACAGAAGAAGGTAAACCTTTTCCCCTTGTTATGTTCTCCATTCCCTCCTTCCTTCCCAATAATGGACATTGTTTTGATTTTTAGTAGGCCTTACCAAACAAGAAGCAATTTCAGCCAATTACAGATTAGAACATTTTTACATAAACTACTCTGCAGTCTTCTTGTGCTTTATTAACTCTTACATAATTTTCATATTCACATTAGCGCTGACGTATACATAGGATTCCTAATGAGACCTGCATCCAAATTAAATCACTACTAATACTTCTATATTTACTCCTTTATTAACAAAGAGGAAACAATATGTAAGGGTTTTGAATGTTATGCTTGAAAAGTCATTGCATGAGTGTTTTGGTGGCGATGATTCTTTATTCACAGTTGTTTGTCATCTTAAAAGTTTCTTCAAAAATCCTAAATTCTCTTTTTATTTTCAGAAATACTAAAGACCAGCCTCTCAAAAATGGAAGAACAGGTGTGTATTACTTAACCTGGTAAAGTTAGAAGAGTAAAAACATCTTAAGATTTTGTTGCCTCTGCAGTCAAATCATGATAGGCTGTTTTTTGTGTCATTTCAATTTTGTGGCACGTATTTTAACATTTGATGTTAAAATGGTCAAATTGTTGAGCTTTCATTTTAATCTGTGGATATTGTTTGCTAATTTTTGAATATTAGAAATACTTAAAGTGGGGTTTACACAAGAAAATGCTTTTCCATCTGTCTTCGTGTTGAGCAGTTAGTGTTACCTGTGCACAGGTAAAGGTGTCGGATTACGATATTTAACAAGTAGTTTATCTCATGAGTAATTCCTTCAATAGCTCCTTCAATATTTTGTTCTATTTATAGTATCTGGTTCCATTTTGGAGTGCATTGGATCAAGGATACCAGTTCAGTCACATTGAGTTACACTGTGTAATATCTCATTGGTTTATTATGAAGAAAAAAGTTGAGACTGTACTGAATATTTATCTACACAGATTTTTAATGTGGTCAGTGATAATAAATCTTAACTGTCTGCAGCCTACTAAGTGACAATCTTCTGGGCTGCAAGGTGAGGAGATCTTGTTGTGAACATTCAGATGAATGTATTCTCCATGGCTTATTAAGAAATTCTTGAAAATATCTGCAATCCCAATGTAGCTTTAGCATATTTTTATGAAGGTTCACAATGTAGTTAATGTTTTATTTTGTACCTCTTGCACAGCTCTTCTTAAAAAGGAACAACAGCTCAAGAAGCAACCATTTGCAAAAGCTGCAGATATTAAATGTGACAATAAGAAAGCACGTTTGGAGCAGCCTCTTCATCCGTCATGGGAAGCAAGCAAGAGACGCCGGGAGCAAATGTCTCAAATTACAGCATTCCAAGGAAAAAAGATTAAATTTGATGACTAGACTATATGTAAATTCAGATTTTTAAAAAAAAGTATCTTGCAGATTTGCATCCTGTGGTATTTTCTTAGGAAGTAACAACTGCTGTTTGAACATTTTTGTTGTACTGTCCTTATCCTTTGCAACATATAAAATAGCAACTGCTAGAACTTAACCATCTGTTAATAATGCAGATTGCTTCGTTTATTCAGTGTGCTGTCTGTTGATTAGTGGATGGTCATACGGAGTTGGTTCATATGTTTCATTACATAGTGCCACCATTTATGAAATACACCCTAATGTGCATGAATGGTTTTTAGGAGCATCAGTTGTGCACTATAGGAATAGTACAGATTTTTTTGGTGTAAAAATGTGCTTCAAACTGTATGAGGACTTGGTTGTCAAAAGAGAGGGGGATATACAAAATATTGAGGTGATAATCCTAGGACTATATTTTCAGATACATCTCAACTGAGAAAAATTAAGAGATTCTTAAACTTGAACAGACTTCACAAATTCATGAATGTATCATGTAGCTGAAAAAGCTGATCAGTAGTATGCACAATATGAAAACTTCTGGAGAGCAATAAAATATTGGCCTGTTAAATTATGATCTCTGTCCTTTGATTATACAGGCGATTTGAAGAACTGAGAGTCTTTAATACTGTTGTCCTGGTGGGTGTATCTGGGTGCTCCAACATGCCTGTCTTGCACTTTCTGAAAGAAAGCTGAAAAACTGAAAAAGCTCTTTGTACACTAAGAAACATCTGACTTTTAAGTGCAATTCTGAGTTTGGGAGTTCATTTGGTTGGGATATGAGGTAAAAACTTCATTGTATTTTTCTTCAGGGGACTTTCCTACTGCTTTAATTGAAACAAGTTCTGAACTTTTAATTAATCTTTAACAGTGTTATTTAAATATAGTTACATTTCATAATCTTGTATCTTTCATAATCAAATTAATTCAGAAACTTGGTAAATGACTGCAGTGGGTGTTAAGAGAATACACTGTACAATTCATGTATCATTTTGTAATGCCTAAGAATAGCCCCGCATCAGACCAAATTCCATCTAGCCTAATACCTTCAACAATAGTCAAAAAAGGGATTCTTTAAGCATAGGGATAGAGGAAGCACGCAGTGATACATCATCCAACTTCCAACTCAGCTTCATTGAGCTTCCAGTTTTATAGGTCAGGGACAGCTTATGATATTGTAGCTTATTGTGTTTAATAATCCTCATTGGATTTCTTTTCTGCAGATTCGTCTGCTCTTAAATCCATGTAAACTTGTGGAATCTGTAATCCCTCTAAGGGGATCCCTTCCTATGCATTACACTCTTACGAAAAACAGTCTTTTTGTATGTCTCAGCAAAGAAGGCCAGCAGCCGCCTGGGCTGCATTAGAAAGAGTGTTGCCAGCCAGAGGGAGGTGATCCTTGCGTGGTACTCGGCACTGGTGAGGCCACATCTGAATGCTGGGTCCAGGTCTGTACTCCCCAGTACACGAGGGACAAGGACAGACAAAATGAATCTAGCAAAGGGTGACCGAGATGATTAAGGGGTTGAAGTATATGACATATGAGTAGAAACTGAGAGAGCTGGGACTGTTCAGGAGAAGGGAAGGCTCCAGGGATCCTGTCAATGTGTATAAATATGGGGGAGGTGTGGAGAGGGCAGTGTAAAGAAGATTGCCAGTGCTATCAAGTGGCAGGACAAGAGGCAATGGGCACAAATTGAAATACAAGAACTTCTGCTTAAACAAGAAAAACCTTTTTTCACTGTGAGGGAGATGGAGCACTGGCTCAGGTGCTCAGGGAGATTGTGGAGTTTCTGTCCTTGGAGATACTCAGAGCCTGACTGGACACAGTCCTTGGACAGTGGATTTGAACTGAATGATACCCAGAGGTCTTTTCCTACCTCATCAACTCCTTGTGAGTTTGTGTGCTTGGGACGGAGTCACACAATGACTCCCTAACCATCAGCAGTTCCACAGGAAGTTATTGGAGGTGTCTAAAATCTGTAGTCATTGTTTAATACCTCACTGTATTCCACACAGTCATTGTTTAATGCCTCCCTGTATTCCACTTGGGATGACATTAGAGTCAAATGGCAGGAACAGGTTAGGTTTTTTAATGTAGTGTAACTCTGTCGCTGGTATGGCCACCTCTGTCTTCTGCTGACTTTGTATCTTGTTATTTGTAGCCCAGCAATTTCTGCCTATTCTCCCATGCTGAGTTAAATTCTTGAAGGCTAAACGTTCCAGTTGTTCCATGTTGTGTTACTATCTAGGCATGTCTTTGCCCCGCTCAGTTAGGCTTTCTTTTCTGCATCCTAAACAAATGTAATTATATGTAGTAGTGTCTTCCTGAATGGCATTGCCACTCAGAGGAATTAGAAATTCAAATAACCTTCTATCTTCCTTTCGTGTTTTTTTGTTGTTATTTTCAGTGTACCATATGGAACAACATTTAAGGACAGAAGCATCAAAATAAAACATGGAAAGAGGTTTACTATGGTTTTGTAGGGATCGATCATATTTTGTAGAAAAAGCCATGCATTTACCTGTTATGTACAAGCTCTTTGAGTTTTCCAGATGCAAATGCTAATCCTTAATGCTTTAAATAAATAAATAACTAGCCAAATGCTACACCAAAAATATATTTGGTATGTGAATTCTCTGGTTCCAATAAAAGGCAAGAAAAATTTAAGTAGATGTCATCAGCTATAAGACAGTTTTTCATAGATAGCTTATCTTCCTTTTATCAGATGTGCACCCTATTTTAAGAGTTGATTCACAGTAAAGTCCAAAAAGTTAAAGATTGCAAATAGTTTGAAAAAAAAAACAAACCAAACTCTTTCAGGAGCTTATGTTCTAAAGTGTTTTTCTGCATGTGCTTTGAAATCTAAGAGCATTGGTTTATCTTGGCATTTTAGCAAGTTTCTTACTCCATTCTTACAGCTGTAATTTGTGGCCATAGAATTCTTCCTGAAGGAAGCCTGACTTATCAAAACATCTCTTTTTTGTCTTCAAAAACACTTCTGAGCTCTTACTTTAAAGAAAAGAAAAAAGATAACATACACTGAACGTGAATAAGAGAAGAGAGATTAGATTACTGGCATTGCTTCATATTTCAGTGGGTCACTACTACTTTTAGCTGGTGCTTAGTGACTCACCTGGGTCACAGCCTTAATGCGCTATACAAATGAGTAGTGATGGTTGAGACTTGATAATATTTTTTGTGTGGAACTGGGCAGCTTTTTGGGAACTGATAAACCAACTGAACTTGCCTGGAGGTTGTTGATA
Source organism: Rissa tridactyla (assembly GCF_028500815.1). Classification (NCBI taxonomy): domain Eukaryota; kingdom Metazoa; phylum Chordata; class Aves; order Charadriiformes; family Laridae; genus Rissa; species Rissa tridactyla. The sequence goes on from NC_071497.1 coordinate 20,596,969, forward strand.
AAGTTCGGAACATTTTCTCCTCACTATAACAACATAACATTTTCAATATATACGTGACTTTAACATAACTTGTATCCGTAATGCTGTTTAGACAGAGACCTCTCACAAAGTACTACCAATTTATTTTTATAGTGGTACGGAAAGTTATATTATTCTGTGATGATTAGATACAAAAAACCTTGAGAACCGTGCTTCCCAGTTCAGTAACATGCCATAGAAGAAATGTTCTCAGTTGCGGTACATACCATCAGATACTACTAGAATGCTTCAGCTGCACAATTTTTTTGCTTCAGACTTACTGACAAAACAATCTCAGATTTTTCAGTATCTTTTCAGAGTCAATATTAGTTTAAATAAATACGATTTAAGAAAAAAAAAAAAAAGACAGGTGTACTATTGATAGCACCAGTTTGAAGATTTCCAAACAGGCATAAATATTTCATCAGTTTTTATGGACTGATTAGGTCAGGAGGAACAGGGCTTGAATGAGAATTCAGTTACAGCAATACTTTCTTAACCCAAAGTATTGGGCTTCTTTCTAATCGTAGACTGGTGATAGATCATTTTAAGATTCTAGGCAGGTGATCTAATATGAAAATGAGATAGCAGAATAGCAGGTAGAAGGTATTTGGAAACTAGGAGATGCTTTATTTTCAATGAATTTGAATAGACTTTCTGCAATAATTGTATGCATTTTTGACTACAGTTTTGTATTTGCGTGGATTCTGATCCACACCACGTTCTGCACTCTAGGGACAGCGCTTGCAGGAATTCTCAGTTTGAAGCTCTTAGCTGTAATATGTAGTGGTATAGGAATAATTTTGGTAAAGTATAGAAACATCACAACATTGTTTATATTTGAAATAATTCTACATTTATTTTATGAATTTTAAAAGATACTACATCGGTTTTGTCTCCATTTACTCAAAGCCAAGAGTGCCATTAGTTGATACTTAAGTGTTTGACAAACTCTTGTTAGAGTGAACATTCCAAAGTTTTTAACCATGCTTTTCTGTATTAATTCCCCAATGAAGGAACAAGAGATGGTTCACAATTCAGCCTATTTCATCAGTTCAGCATATAGATGCATCGGGACATTGGTTTGTACTCAGAGAATGTAAATAACAAAGGATAAAGTGTTTTTGGAGTAACTGAGTATTAAATGGGTTAGTCAATTTTCCAGAGTACGTAAACTTTCTACCACGGACTGTTCAGATGATCTTTCCATCAAAGTAAAGTTTTTGCAGCAGAAATTCTGAAAGTGGTTTCTAAGTTCCTGTTCCTACAGAGATGGCTGATATGGTAAGGAAATCTTTTTTTTATCCAGCTGAACCATACCTCATCCTGTTACAACTTCATGTTAAGCCTTTGTGTACTGTGAGAGGTAATTTATCATGCCTTGCACCTTTTTTTTTCTTAGAATCATAGAATCGCTGAGGTTGGAAGGGACCTTTCAGATCATGTAGTCCAACCATCGACCTAACTCTGACAAAGACCGTCACTAATCTAAACTATAAGCACTATGTCTACCCGTCTTTTAAATACCTCCAGGGACGGTGACTCAACCACTTCCCTGGGCAGCCTGTTCCAATGCCTGAGAAGCCTTTCAGTGTAAAAATTTTTCCTAATATCCAGTCTAAACCTCCCCTGGCGCAACTTTTTTCTGAGACCATGTCAGTGTGACAGAATCTTCTGTGTTTTTATATAGATATAACAACTTTAATTGAAGTTTTCTCATTGGGAGATGGATCTGGCCTATGCATTAATACTTCGACAAGTAGAACGCTTGAAACATTTTATTCAAGTCATTTTCACATAAACTTGCAACCATAATACGGGCATGTAACACAAGAATATGAAAGTGCAATGAAGAATACAAAGCTAGTGCCTGAATATTATAAATTAGAGCTCTTCAGATAAAGATGCAAAGTTACTGAAATTAAGACTCTTGGAAGAAAAGTGAAGGAAATAATGAAAAACCTTCAAAAAAAGTTGCAAAAAACAAGTGGCATTTCACTGTATCTGTAGCATTTAGTTGCATAATAAAAACCTCCCAATAACATACTCTTTGGTTTTAATTCAAGTTAAAATCTTTCAGCACCTTTTAGGATTTGGAGAAAATGAAAATGCCTTATCGGCATAAACGTGAGACACAGGATAAACCACCTTTCAATGTCTCATTTATGACATCACCCTGCTGGTTTTGAATGAGTACACTGCAAACAACGCATTGTATATTTGGTGTTTGCACTCATTCGACACTGCATAGTAAACTTTGGAGCAGAGAGAAAATGAGTAGACTTTTACTAACATAAAAACATCATCTACACAATATGTTGGTTCCATCGGTGACCAATCTGTCGTTTTCGTTACACTTTTGTCTAGAAATATGCAAATATCAAATGTATTTCAGGATTAAAAAAAATATATAACAAACCCCTCCTGTAATGAGCCTGACGTACAATATGTTCCTTATGTGCAATTTTTATCTAAAGATCTGAAATGTGGGAGGTAACTGCTTCACACACATTTTTACGATTTTGCTTTTCAAGGAAACTTGAGACTGCAAGACAGCAAATTCGTACTAGAATTCTCTAAATCTGATTTTGCTCCCACAGACCAATGGCAACATGCCTTTCAAAGTTGATGGGAATAAGCCCTATGTCTGGTAAAAAGGATTCCAAAATATAATTTGCTGTATAAAATAAGCTTTTACCAAAACAGTTTTTATAGATATAGATGTTTTTCAACAAAAATGCATGTAATCCCACAAATATAATCCATTATGAAAAAAGTGAGTTAAGGTGCCTGGGTCAAAACTGCAGAGCCAAGATACTGAAAATATTGGTTGGCACTCCCCTATTTAGAACTACTTCTACACATGCTATATAATAAACTCTTCTACTATGTTGTGGTTTACTATAGTTAAACAGGGGAAGTTAAAGTCACATTCCTTCATTTTTTTTAATCCTAAAATCCTTTGTTTTTTCTAAATAGACTGTTCATGTTATCTTAGGCAATTTTTGTGCTATTGTACATCACTGTCATGTTTCTTAACACACATTTCAAAACAAATACAATATTTTGCTACGGAAAAAAAAGCTACATTTTTGTAGCTACAATATCCCCAATATTCAAAGTCATGGCGTTCAACACCTTTCCAAACCAGGCCATTCCTACTGAAAGGACTACGTCCAGTAAGACAACTTGCTCCACCTACACAGATGCTCAAGGTCCTCTAGCTCCTTGCTGACTTCAGTGGAGTTCTGCAACTAGTTTGGGTATAGACATGTAAGCAGGTTACTGGCTCGTAAGCCGAAGGATAAACTCAGTTTCGGTGGCTGCTCTGTCTCCAGTTAGTGCTCTCTTGTCCCACATTCAGCATCAGGCACAATGAGGTACGAGCACACAACCTCTTTCCAGGAAGCAGCCCGTGCCCACAGCCTAGCTTCCATTACAGTAGCTTTTGTGTCCATCGTCCAAGCTGCTATCAGGACTTTCACCCCAATTTTGACCTAAGTCTTTAGAATGGTGAATGCACTTGCATCCCTTAACACCTCTTAATCTTAAAAACTGTTTGGGCTGAGATTTCAGAAGCCTAGACTTTAAACAGACCCTCATTTTTGCAGACATATGTAATAAATGGCTTTCTAATACATCTAGTTTCCAAATTTTGCTTCTGTTCGTTGCCCATTCTGGTGAGTGACTGCTAAAATGGATCTCTCAGCAAACAAAAAGGGACCTGCAGGTATAAATGGTACTCATTCTGCACCCACTCCCAGTGTTGCGCAGTAATCACTGGGTTGCTGGCTCTTAAATTCTTTTTAAGTATACATACCAGTTGTGCAAATTTGTAACCAAGTTATGATTAACATGGAAATACTTTATAATCATGACATAAGTTTAAATACATGTAGCAGTAGCAGTAAAGAACAAGTTGATCCTTAAAGGATATTACGATAATTCATAAAACTTCCAAATTAAATACATAAGGTTCGATTGCGTGACATACTTCCAAATGCCGCTTGAAGTATTCCCAATAGCGATAATAAAACCTCTCCATACTCCTCAGATTTTTCATTTTTTAACTATACCGGATAGCACATTTATTTTTCAATTTTTTTAAAAACATACTGAGCTTTCCATGCTTCATTAGGTGTTTTGAACTGCTGATTAAACTTCAGCAATACCAATCAATATTTCTAGGTCCCTTTGTTTCAAAAGTAGATCCCTTCATTTTACATGATCAGAAATCTTCTGAAAAAAAACCAAACCAAGCCAGATCCCCTTGTGATATGTTATTTCACAGTTTAAAAACAAAATCACAGCTACTGTAGCTTACAGCAGGGTGCACTGCAAAAGCAAAATAATTGGGGGATGGGAGGAGGAGTAGTGTACCCAGCACCAGTTAAGCAGTTCAGCAAAAACTTTAATTTGGGCTGGAAGCTTTTACCCTTAACAATGTTGTATTTGGTTCCTGAACAGCCTAAAGTAGGATGTTAAATACATTGACTTTTGTTCTCCCTTTCTATATAGTATATTTTCAACTTCATTGTTTAATACTGAAATATACATTTTTAAAGTCAAATACAGTACTTAAGGGGGAAGCAGGTAGTAGGCTTTTTTACCATAAAAACACTTCGTTAGAGATTCTGACCTACTTCTGTTTGTGGTGCCACCTGAGTTAATTGCCTGTATTATTTTGATGGTTAACCTGTTAAAGTTGGATGTTTCTCACAGATGACTACATCAGGGACTCTTCATGATCTCCCAGAGCCCTGTTCTTGACAGGTATTTATTTTCATCCACATTAAGTTTGCAGAAGTCTTTTAAAAGCCCCACCTTGAAAAATCTCTTGAACATAGAAAGGTGGATAAGGTCTTTAATTCATTTCCACAGATGAAAGGTTTCTTTCAAAACCCCATCTGTTTTTCACTTAAGAAAATGGAAAAACTTCTAATGTATTAAAAATGTAAACATAACTTTTCTTGCAGGGGTATAACTGATATATATATATATATGTACTTCTCTGCTATATGTTAATATTCCTTGAAAACTGAACATACTTTTCTCATTCATATCAACATGTCTTAGCAAGTTTTATTTTAATGGTACTGTAGCATTATTCTTAAGCTGTTTTTCATTCTGGTATTTTCTGAGATAGCTGACATCAGTACTTTCTCTTGCATTTTATTTAATTGATTTTACATAATTTTTGCTACCTTTTAAAATACGTTCAACTCATTCACAGTAATATTCTCACTGAAGTCTGTTATCACCTAAGCTCCAAATTTTCAGGAGTTAATAAATGCTTATTTTTTAATGAATGAGTTAGATTTCCAAAATTTAACGTATCTGTGCATGAATCACCAGTTCCACACATTTCAATACTAAAAAAATGTAATGCCAATTTAAATGCTTAAAATCCAGTTACAGATTTGGCTGAGAAGCAGCCAAAGTGCTTCAAAATCACATAAGGTGTGTGGGTGTATGTATGTTCTGCAGTTTTGTTTCTATAGTGTTTACATCCTATCGAAGTTTATATAACGATACTTCAGTTCAAAACATTTGGCACCATCTCATCCATTTTCTTGCATCTTTCTCAGTATCTGTTGAAAGAAAAGAAACAAAGTTATGCAGATGACCAAGCACATACGTTATCTGCTAAATACCCTTTTGTCAGCTTGAAGACGCCGTCAACAAACAATAACAGAAATCTTGTTTCTTCACGCTGCATGAATGTATTTACTTGATAACATTTACAGAGGTACGCTGAGACTAGAAGTTAAAAGCGTGAAGCATAAATTTCCCTTCCACGTGCATGTGAGCAGAAACGCTGTTCCTAGAAGTACCAATTAATCACTCCTGTGACAGAGAAATGCTTTAAAAGCTACTGCCACGGGTTCGCCAAAAATAATCGCTCATGACCTGCAGGATGCCTGTTCTTTTTCCTCTGTTTCCTGCAAGTCTGACCACCACACGGTGAGAACAAACAGAGGATTCTGCTGAAGCCATTTAACTTGTCGCCTTTATGACCAAAGTGCGATGATAAATACAGATCTCCACACTGGCGTGAAAAAATGTTTCTCATTTTAGCCTCATTTAACTACTGCCTTCCTAATACAAATTAAGGAGTGTATATTTTAAAGGCTAATTAAGCAATAGTCACATTAATTCTGTATGTTTTTTTCACTGTTACAGCAGACTATACTGATCATTTATTTTACTTTTCATTTACCGCTCCGGAATTTATCTCACATGAACCTCTGTACAAGGTTAACACATCCTTATGCAATCCAAATGAAACCCCTTGATACATATTTCGTACGAGCCGCTAATACATTATCCTGAGAACTGCTTACCTCTGTGTTACATAAGGCTGATCGCGTTTTGTGTGTGTGTTTCACAGGTACTAAGCTACAGCAGATCGACCATGAGAACATTAATTAAATGAATTTGCCTTTTCAGAGGGGGAAAAAAAAAAAAGAAAAAAGGCCTAACTGTGGCATTGTTTAAACTTTTAAAGAACTAAACTGTAAATGGAGCGTGTCTGGAAGAACTGTTTCAGGGAAGATGGCTGCTGTGTCAGCAGCAGCAGCAAAGTAACATACATGTGTGGGATTTTGCAGAATGGTTTAAGAACTCTGTAGCCGCTCGACAGTTCTGTGTGGATGCTATAAATGGGTACTGAATGAGCACAGAAAGGTTTTTGTGCAAACACAAAGAAGGCACGACCCAGAGGTAGTTATCTGGCAGCCCAGACAGTAGCAGCAATTTTGAAAGTGCTGTACATCCTGATGGCACGACTGCAAGAGCAAAATTCTCACTTATGATTGCTTTTCAAGACTAAATAATTTTTAAAAATCAGTGCTAGCCTTACTGAAATAGTCTAATTACTGGATGTCTGGATTTGAACCCCACGCAGTTACCAACAGCAAAGCAACTGTTCCCATCATTCCTGCCAAAAATGACCTTTGAAAAGTACCATCTGAATTTCGAATCAACACGCTAGATCCTGAAACCCAAGAAACAACATTCTAAAGAATGGTGGGAGTTATTTTTTCAATGTAAAGTAAATCTCTAAGCTTTATAAACCTGTTTGTCAACATTAGTACTATGAATATAAAACAGGTGCAAAGACAAAGGAATGTACTTACGGTGAAATTGTACAGCCAGAGGCATATGCATGGTGGCCTGTATAGCGTATATCGCAGCGTACTATATTGTTGGAGTAATCGGATTCAGGCACCAAATAGCTGGGGTTTACGCTCACCTTGAGGGGAGAAAGCACAGTGTTACCTACCTCCAGGTTTAAGTCGGTAACTTACACTCGAAAGGAGGTATGCATATCATTTGCTGCTTTAAAAAACAACAAAAGAAAAAACAAACTTCCCCACACCCAATACCCTTACCTTCAGAATGTAATTTCCAGGTTTTACATCTGTAATATCAATCCACTGGCAATCTATATCAGCATTGTAAGTGTCGTAGCAGCCAGGGCTCAGTCCCTTAAAAACAAAGTTAAGATGGATGTCAAAAAAAGCACCAGGAATAGTAACATTCTAGACATTAGGGACACTCAGACTGAAGTTCACTTAACCTTCACATTTCACTAAGAAAATTTCCTCAGGCAATGAGACTTATTTTTTCTTGGCATCTAAACTAGAACACGTAAGTCTAACATATCACTTTTATAAACAGCACTGTGTTACTACTGCATAAAAAACACCTATATTATTGATAGTTGTTCATTTGTGAAATATCTGTATTTTATCTGTATTTTATTATCACTTGTTACAGTACTCCTTTTATGTAAGTTTTGTTGATGCTATTACTCACTGTTCTTTACAAAAGGGGAGAATAAAATCAAAACTGGAAAAAGACTGGACCTAAATATCTGTAAATCTCAACAAATGTGTCAATAGCTTCTGAGGTCCTTGAGTACAAACTTGATCACCGTGTTGGGACCTGTCTCTACCCTTAGGAATGATGCAATTTTTTGCTACAGGTGTACTCTGCCAAAGTGCCATCTGCAAATAGCAGAGTCCAGGGTCATTTTCGCATTGAATTTTTCCACAGAAAAATTCTTCCATGGCATCTCTTGAGGCAAATAGTGACACAAGAATCTGACAGAACTGAAAATGCAGCCTTTCTTTCAGATGAATCTTTTCTGAAAACTTCTTTGCTGTTAGGAACATTAGTAAGCATCTCCACGTACGAATGTATCAGCGGTTCAAATCTGGTGTCTTTAACCGTGGCCGATACGGATGGCTCAAGGCAAAGCTGATCTGTTGTGGCGACACACAGAGTGAGTGCACAAAACCCAAGTCCTGCAGGAATTCCCTCTTGACCTAGCTGGTGATCAGCTCAGACTCCCGCATGTACGTGCCAAGTCTGAGGCTGGAGGAAAGTTTTACAGTCCAATTACAAACCCCTGAAATATGGGCTTCCAGTGGAAACGCTGACACAGCCGGGATTCTAGTGACACAAATACTCCAGCTGTAAAATATGTACATTGCTTAGTTAGATGTCATAGTCTACAGAAGGAGGAAAGGTATTTATAAAACCTCTTCAAAGCCTTTATGTATTGCAGATCATTCATTATATTTAAAATTCAAATGTGGACACGTCAGCCAGTGAAGCATAGCTGTCATTTCTCTGTGATAAAATAACTACCTCCTAGATTAAAAACTGCAGAATAAGGGATACAAGTTTATGTATAAGTATGGCCACAGTGAGTTAAACCACAGATCCATCAAACTCAGTGTAGTGTCTCTGACAGTGGTGAGCAGCAGATGCTTGAGGAGAAAATAACAGAAGAAATGAGATGTGTAATGTCCTTTACCCAAGCAGATTCATTCCACCAGGCATTTAACTGTATTTAAGACATGGGGTACCATCTGATTTTTGTGTTTAATAACCTCCATTACTTTGTCTAAATTTTTTTTTGAACCCATGTAGTTATTTTTCATCTCTGCAACATCCTATGGCAAGGAATTTAACACTTTATTCATGGGTCAAAAGACTGCTCCTCTCTGTTTTAAAGCTGTTGCCTGACAGTTCTTTTGGATAGTCTTAAATTCTTGGACTGTGAGAAACCACGGATATCAACAATTTCCTCTTTCCATCCAGGAGCACTCAAGAGTTGGCATTACTTCTGGTTTTCCAAATGGAATAGTCTACGAAATGTCTTACTGTGGTAGCTGTACTACACTGCTGATCGTATTATACTCCTGGGGTTGGTTGGCTTGGTTTTTTAAGCTTTTCTGTAGCAATTTTGAGAGGTGGTGACCATGCAATATTCAAGGTAGGAATTTTATCTTGGATTTGTATAATATCATAATGGTACATTCTATTTTTTATATACTCCTTTAATAAGCCCTAACACCTTGCTTTACATTTGTATATGACCTATCATAATGCCCACACAGCTGCCAGTCTCTTGAACAGCCTTCTATACACGCATACAAGTATGCTGTAAGTTTTCTGTGTCGGGCTGCCAGCCAGTAGCTATAGGTATTACGGGAATTCAGCACCTTGCAGCCTCGGGCTCTGCGAGGGAGAAAATACTCGCTATGAACACTGGGAATAGCCAAGGGCCATCACCGAGCAGTTTGTGGGGGATGAACACTGGAAACCACTTCTTTACTGACTCTGTCTTGAGTTCCCTTTAGCTCGCTTGACCAGTCTTGTAAGCACAAGAACTTGTGTTGTGTTTAACAATGATGCTAGGCTAATGAGTGTCCCTGCGTTTTAATGAGATGCCCACATTTAGCAGCACCTGGGCAAATGGCAAGTCTCCAAGTTGCTCTCCTGGCCTCTGTGATGGAGAATTTCAGAGCTAGTTAGGGCATCAGATAATTTAGGGCATCAGATGATTGGTAGGAAAAAATATCCAAAGATAAATTAGAGGGAGGAAAGAAACTTGGTTGTCTCTGAACCAACTCTTACCTGCGTATGCGCTGTACATGCATACCGTCTATAATATCCATAATCACAGGAGGTATCTTCAAGACAGAAACTTGCTTTGTGTCCTTCAGCAACTTTTCTGTGTGAGCTTGCATCCAACAAGTCATAGTGGCTGAATTCATCCATGCTGTGATAATGTCTGTTAAACCATAGACAGATTATTAAGGATGGATCACAACTTGTCAGTAACATTTTAACATAATCCTATTTGAACTACCTTCTGTTAGATATGGCCAAATTTTATTTATTATACAGAACTTTTGTGTTAGTATACTTTGCTGTTACTGGCCATTCAATTAAGTTTTATTTTCATTATTCTCATCTTCGATGACTATGAAAATGCCATCTTCTATAAATAAATAAATAATAGATTTTAATTTGTTATGAGAAAGACTCCATAGCAGCACTGCTTTTCCAAAATTTCCCGTTTCAGCTCTTTTCCATTAACAATAGTCAGTATTAAGTAGTTCATATTTGAATTGTACATCTTATAACTGCCTTTAGCCAGAGTTTCACTAGGAATGCTTACCTCACATGCTATAAATTCCAGGGAAGCTTGCTACTTGATGGCAAAAACCCAACAATTTGCTTTCACATTTCCATGGCCCTCAATAAACGTACACATTCATAACATTAGAGACAACAAAATCTGCATAAAGAAATCAGCTTCTGTGTATTGGCAATGCAGATCTTGTCCACTGACAATAATTCGTAGTCTATACTTAATGTAGTCTCCATTTCAAAAGTGTGTATGCTTTTGATCTGGGCACAGCATTTTTCTTGCTCTCACACAAAGTGATACTTGCTCTTACTGTGGACTTGAACACACATTATTCTTGTAGTTTCAGTTTTTCTAAACACGTGGAAAACTAAACTTGTACTATCTACCTGCACTTTGTCTGTGCAGCATTTGGCTGCTGTTATTTACGAATGCTTTCAGCTCAAGAGGTATATGAAAAAGAGAAAATTAAACAGAATCCAAACGTATTGTTGAAACGAAGGGGAGCACACAAGTTTCACAAGCGCGCATTGTGAGTCTTGCACAGTCAGGAATGCTAAAACCGGTCCACAGATGATGATGACTAACACTGAAGTCTGATGGCTAGCCAAACTAATTGGCAGTTATAGTTCATTTCCAAATGAGCTTGTTTCACTGTCATGGAAATGATCACAAAAAATGCATTTTTTTTTGTAGGCAATGTATTTTCTGTCCAAGAACTGAATCAACATCAGAGACACTTTGCATCTGGACAGTGATAGCGTGGCAGAGTAAGGAACTGCTTTTCTACAAATGGAAGATTTCAATTGCTCTCTATCCATTTCATCCATTTAGCAACTTTGTAAGCATCAGGGTTGGGGGTTTTTTTGTTGGTGGTGGTGGGTTTTTTTAGGGGTGGCAGTTAACTAAAGCATTTATGGAGGATTTTTTTTGTTTGGTTTGATTTAATTTTAGCTCTTTGATCTTTACAAGATTTATAAACTAGTAATAACAGTCTTTTTTTTTAAGAATTTCTTCTAATGATACTGATTTTTCATTCAAAGCATAAAGCCTCTGAAGCTAGAGAGAAATATTCCATGGACTCCAGGGGCCTTTAGCTCAAGCCCACGTTACATGCTATTTTTTTAATAGCATAATATTAAGCTACCACTTATGTACCCATAAAAGCAGTACTGTATTTTAAGTAAGGTGGAAGTAAGGTAAGCTTTCTAGTATTTTACAATTGGCCCTGCTATGAAACAGCAAATGTTGGAACAAACCTGCCAACAGCTGCATGTGAATTTTCTGAACAGGTACAAGTTTGCAGCGCTACCTGCTCCCAAAATGTTGAAAATGTCCTACTACATTCACATTGCCACGTGTCCAGCAATTCTGCTATTTCTAGGGCACCACTGCTATTCGAAAGCATCATGATATAAGGATGTTGATAATGGGATAAGTTAGCTCAGTATCTTCTCTTTACCATATCGACCAGCCCACTCTGTGTCAAGAACTAACCCATGAAATGCAGGTCTAGTATGGGTCAATGCTTACAATGATATCTTATAGGGAACATTATAGTAAATTTACATTTTTGGGTTTCCACAGCTATTATAACATGATTGGGACTTTTATTTACTCGTTCCACTTAAATGTAACTGGACTATAACCTGTGTGAAATACACTTAAAGGGAAAAGGTGCCACTGTCAAAACTGACTTGAGACTTGTATTTATAATGAATTTATACTTCTATACTTTAGATAAGTTTCATATCCATTTTGGTTTCATGTGGCTATACCAAGAGTAATTACCACTACCATAAATTAATCAGACACTAAAAAGCTAAAGTTTCCCCATGACTTCCTCCCGCTTCACTGGAACTTTAGAAAATGTCACCATATCAGTGACAATTTCTTAGTGAAAAAGATAATTAGAAGGTACCATACTGAGCACTTCACTCACTGGTGACAGCTGTGCCACTCCCATGAATAACGGGGTCTGCTGGGCAGAAAATCTGACGTGCCTTGATTTTTCACTCTTTGGGGGAATCTCAGGAGCACACGATTGTCATAGTCTCTAACATCTGCTCGATAAGCTGAACTGTAATAATGCAAAAGAGAATCATAAGTATATGCAAGAAACACTTTAAAAACCACTTTATATTGTCTCAGAAGTAACTGTTAGCAAAGATCTTTTCAGCCCCATTAAAGCTCATGCATTGGAGACAATAATTCCACACGGTGATGCTCAGAAGTGCCTGGTGTCAGACCAAGACCTGGGTAAGATTCAAATCCGCTTCTAATAATATAAGCAGGAGTTTGGCCACTGACTCTCTGCCTCCATCTCTGAAGCAGATCATCACTTAGCTGTAAAATTACTCTGGTACTAAAAATACAATTTCATTAGTTGCTGTTAACCAAAATAACTCACTGTGTATGTAAGATCACACAACAGATGTTTGGTTTTGTTGTCAAAAAAATGAATAAATATATGCCTCAGGCTGCATTTTCCTGTTTCACATAGCCATTTTCTACAGTCTTTTAAGTACTGGAATATTTTAATCAACTGATAGCCAGCAAGAACATTTCAATTAGCCTTCACTGCAAAGTTAGCATAAAAAATACTGGTTCTTATGCCACTCTTTCCAGCAAGCGAAGAAAGAGCATTGACCCTGGAAACAGTCTGACATCAATTAATGGTGTTGGTAAATAAATAAATCTGTTTTGCATGATAAGGTATCAAACAAGTTAAAATGGTTAAAAACAGCCATGTTGATTTCTTTCCAAACAAAACAGGAAAAATCCCTCTTTGCCAACTGGACAGGACCTAGCTTCATAGCAAAGCTGTTATTTCAGCCTGTTAAAAGACGCTGAAACACTTTTCATGGAGATTTCAGTCTTAAGAGACATTACAAGGCTAATAGCCAGAGGCAATTAGCATGTTATAATTTTAATAGTAGCTTGTGCTGGGTGTTTTTTTTAATGGAGTAGAATATGATCTGGTTGGATTAGACGAAGGACATGAAGATCACCAGATTCAAGTGGGTTTTTCAGGTGCCTCTATTTTGCAAAACTCAGATATGTTCAAATGAGCCTGAAAATAGAAATGTGCAATATAACTTTTCACAAAAATGTAGGTTCTTCAAAGCATCTCTAGTTTGTCTTGCTAATATGGTGGTATTGTTTTCTTACATGCAAACCCTACCATCTGCCACAGGGTCTGAAGAAAGTTGCAAACCGGGCTATGTTTCCTCGGGCCCTCCAGCCTCACTTTTCTCCACTCTTCACCGTGCCCTCAGGTACCCTGCGGTGGGCGCAGGAGCACAAGAACCCACAGCGAAGATGCAAAAGCCGGGGTGATGCCTACCTTGCCAGGCAATTCTCCTCGGCAGCACATCTCAAGTTATACATGGACATCCTCTGGACGTACGTGGACGCCTGGATGTAATAGGGATCCGGGACTAAGTCAGGGAGACCTGCAGTTCATCAAACCAACCACATAACAGCAAGATCAACCCAGGACACGTCTGCAAATAGTTGGCTTCCATCCCAATCCTTAGGAGCCGTCGCTTTGCGAAGGACCCCTGCCCTCCCCATTGAGCTCGCTCTCCCTTTTTGCTCAGGCCCTTCGGCTTTTCTCAAAGACCGCATCCCAAGCACGACGCCCGGACCCCCGCGGTGGGCTTCCCGCCGTGCCCCCATCCCCCCGCAGCTCCCCACCAGCCCCCTCCCCGGCCCCAGCCGCGGGGACTGCCGCCCACCGGGCTTCCCGCCGTCCGGGAGCGGTGCAAACGCCCGCTCGGTCAGGTTTTGCCCCGAGCGAGGGGCTGTCAGGGCCGCCGACCCCCGCACCGCATCCCGCGGGACGCGCCGCGCTGGCAGCGTGGTGCGCGGGAAGGGAGCGGGACGGGCGGCGGGGCCGGGGCCGGCGGGAGGGGAGGGAAGGGACGGGACGGGACGGGATGGAGAAGGAGGGCTCTTACCGTATTGGAAGTAGCCGGTGCCGTAGCCGGGTCTGTACCTGCTGCCCTGGCGGGGCCTCTCGTAGGTGTCGTAGTAGTTGTAATAGGGGTTATCGTCCGTGTACTTGTAGGGGTTGTAGGGGTCGTCTCCTACCATAACATCTTCCCGCCCTGGTCTGAAGCTGCTGAGGGGCGGCAGGCCGCCCGCCCCGGTACTGCTCCGGTTGCCGTCGCTGCCGGTGCCGCCGTCGGGGCTGGTGGGGGCGCTGGGTCGCGACGCCCCCGAGGAAGCGCTCCTGGCCGCCCCGGCGGCGGCGGGGGTGGCGGCCCCCTGGCTCCGCTGCCCGCCGCCGGCGGCGGCGCGACCCCCGGAGGGAGCCTGGTAGCCGGCCTGGAACCAGTGCCGTGCGCCGGAGCCCCCCCGGTTGCCGGCGGCGGGCTGGGGCTGGGCGGCCGTGGCGGTGGCGGTGGCGGCGGCTCGGGCGGCGGCTCCCCGCGGCAGCGTGCCGTTGTTCCGCAGCAGCACGATGGGGCTGCCCGCCGCCTCCGCCGCCTGCCTGCGGCGGGGGGGCTGGTACTGGGAGCCGAGGCTGAGCAGGCTGTACACCTGCCCGTTGTTCTCCCACTGGATCCGCTGCCTCCAGGCGGCGGGGGGCGGCGGGGGGTCGCGGCGCGGCGGCGGCGGCTGCTGGCAGCCGGCGGGCCACAGGCAGCTCCAGTAGATGCACGCGTGGAGCTGGGCGAGCAGGAGCCCCGGCGGCGCGAAATGCATCTTCTCCTCTTTCCTGAGTGCCGGCGCGGGAGAGAACGGGCGAAAACGGGTTGGGGGGCGAGCGGAGAGCGAGGGGCGCCTTTCCTGCCCGGGATGGCGCGGGGGGGGTGGGGGGGGTGGTGGTGGCGGTGTGTGGGGAGGCCGAGGGGGATGCGGGCTGCGCCTCTGCAAGGGCTAGGATTGCAGCGGGGTCTCAGGCGCGGCGGCACCCGGGCGGTGCCATCGGGCAGGTCGGGCCGTCGGGAAGGAAACCCGGCCCGGGGGAGGCGGCGGGAGCGGCTTTTCTTCTCCCCGGTATTTATAGGCGAGGGGATGCGAATGGGAGCCGGAGCAAACAATCAGCCTCTCATCGTCCTCCGGCCCGCGCTGGTGTCTGGAGCGAGGGAAGGAGGAGGAGGAGGAGGAGAGACCAGGGACTTTAAACTTGCTGGCACGCTCGCAAAGTTACACAAGCCCCGCTGGCTGGGCTGGCTGCGCCCCCGCCATTTGTTCACGTAATGCGGCTGGAAACGTGCGGCCCTGACAGTTCCCGCACGGCCGCCCCCCGCCCGCCGCCGCCCGCCCCGACCGAAGAGGGGGGAACGGGGTGGCGGGGGGGGGGGGCGGCGAGGGCCGGCGCGGCGGCGGGGGCTCCCCATCCTCCCTCCCTCCTCCATCCATCCATCCCTGCCTCCCTGCATCCATCCCTGCCCGCCTCCCCCCGCGCCCCGAGCCGAGCCGAGCCTGCGGCGGGCGGGCGCGCTCAGACACACGTAGGCTGCCAGAGTATGCCGTGGGGCAGCGCCAAAGTATGCAAAGGAAAAATGCTATTAGCTCATCAGCGCTGGAGAGACTAGAAACGGGGTGGCGGGGAGGGGGAAGGGGCCGCTAGCGAGAGAGGAAACATGTTTCTGGAAAATGTGCTGGCCGGCACATCTCCCGGGCTGGAGCAGCTGCTGGGGACCTTCGTCTCAGCGCTGAGTAACAGTCGGATCCCCTTAATGACCTCTTAATTAGGAGAAAACCTCCATCAAATAAACTCTTGACTATTGACTTTTGGGTTTTCTGTGTATGAGTCACACGAGAAATATACTGGCGGTGCTCCTCCCCGAGTAAGTTTTCATTGAAAAGTGAAATTTCACATGGGAGAGGCTTAGC
This sequence comes from Rissa tridactyla, assembly GCF_028500815.1. Taxonomy (NCBI): domain Eukaryota; kingdom Metazoa; phylum Chordata; class Aves; order Charadriiformes; family Laridae; genus Rissa; species Rissa tridactyla. The sequence continues at coordinate 20,613,287 of NC_071497.1, forward strand.
CCTATCACCAGAACAAATAAACCTGGCTCGGGCAGCGTCTCCCCAAAACTCTGCCGGAGAAGAGGAGCAGGCTGTGGCCCGAGGGCCTCTCCCTCCCTTCCTGCTTTTACAAGAGTTCATCAACACCGTGTTTTGATAAGTCCAATCACCCAGCGAGGCAAACGAATGAAGGTCTGTGGATTTCAGCCAAAACTCCTTTTGGGTGTATTTTTCCAAGGGCTGTTTGCTTATGAATCCTTGCAAAGGAATGGAGGAGAATACACAAAAGTTCTCCTTCTCCAAAAGTTTGGTGGTGAGGGTATTTCTTATGTGATGCCCATCGAAGACAATCCGTCCAGGCTGGAAGTTTTTACCCCACTGAGGTAGATGCAAGGCACCTTCCTGCCGCTGCCGGCTTCCCCAGGTCAGGTTAACAGTCCACACACTACTGGCCAGCCAGATGTTTGCCACTGCATTTTGATGTTTTTGATACAGTTCTCCTGTCATTTTTTGGATTGTAGTTTCCTTTAATTGCATATTACTCCAAATGGTTCACCCTTAATAATCGAAATCCTGCAAGACGCAGTCCTGCGTTGTGGCTCTGATTGATTGTGAATGCTGGTTTACACTGCTGTCCAATTACTAGTACTAGTACTTAGCTTTAAAGTAGCTCTTTATAGCCCCTTAAATCAGTGGTGCCATCCTAGGTCTCAAAGTTAGCCCTGTGGACAGGTGGGTCAGAGGCTGTGACCAGTGCCTGGTGACAGCTGCTGGCCAAGCCAGGCTTGCTTTGCTCTTTATCTCAGGAGGCCTGTGCTGCAGACAAGTGTGCAGCCTAGTGGACTTACTTAAGCACTGTTCACTTCCCTGCGGTCACCCAACAACTCAGAGGGTTAAAAACACAGGGAAATCAGCAGCTAACTCTGAAAATTCCCAGTCTGAAGAACACTGAGGAGCACGGGACACATATGCACCAAAGAGAGCAAGGTCTTCTCACTTGGGAATACTCCCAGTAGCAAAGTGGGTGTATGTTGTCACTACTAGCCAGCATCAGGCCAGTGAGGAGCATCTGGTGGACTGGGCCCCCAACCAGAACCAGTAACTGGTGCCTTTCCGCAAGTCCGTTGTGCCTGATGTCCCAGTTAGTTAGTACTAGTCTGGGCAGCCTGCTAGAGGGGTGGTTGGGTTTGGGTTCTCATATTCATCATATTTGCAGACTGCTCATCCCCCCTCATCTTTCTCATTGTGGATTTGAAAATATTGTTCTCCACTTAAGGTTTTGCCTGGAACAATCAGTGACTAAGACTGAGTAAAACGGAAAGGTTGAAGATAGGGAAAATACAACACTGAAGGAATGAGGTTTCTGTCTTTCTAATTTTCCTCTGAATCTTACTAGTGTTACAAACAGCAGGTTGTTGCCCAATGTGTGATATTAGACAATGTTTCCACACAGTGGGATTCTAGCCAGTTTGTTTTGTTTTTTTTTTTTTTATTAAGTAACTATTTTTCATGAAACTGGAGAACGCATACTTGAGGCTAGCCTTGCCCATTTATCAGCCATTCACGTTGTTTGCCATCTTTTCCATAGCACAAGTTTTATTTGTTAATTAATTTAGGTTTCATCCACCATGAAAAGCACTATTGGCATCCCTACAGAGTCACGTCTTTCACTTATTAGGTGCCTATGGCCAGTCCACTACTGTCCTCTCCTCACAGGTTGCCTAATTATGCCTAGTTTTTATACTTTGGGTCTGTCTAGACCGTCAAAAAGCCCACTGGTACCTGTGACCAGAAGTATTGAGGTGAAAATCTCTGCAATACATTAAAAGTATTGTAAGCAAGCCAGGTACTGTGATTGCTTTAAAAATGACCTAGAAACTTCTGAGTACTCTGGTATTAAGTTTTCTCATAAGGTTGATACAATTTCTTTGTAAAGTCCAGTTCTGACACTGGATTGCAATTAATTTAGTTATTTAAGCACTTGCCTGCCTCTTTCTTTTTTGCCTGGTATGCTTGGGTACTTGCTGCACTGGGGATTTTGATTTCTGCCTCCTACGGAAATAAATACAGTCCATATCAATTGAGGAATTAAATTTTCCCTCACCAGAAAATGAGACTAATTGAAACAGATATCAATAAGTCATTGCAGTAATCTCTCAAAACCTAAGATGAGAAGGTATTTTGTATTTAAATTTAGTTGGTAGATTGTTGCAGTCTTCATTCAAAGGTTACAAATGGGAAAATGTCCTCAATGGCACGTGTAGCGTTTGAAGTCCTTCTTATGTTTACACCACTATTAAACAGCAGCTGTGAATGGAAAAAGATTAACCTGTTCTTCAAAAAAAAAAAAAAAACAAAACAACCAACAAAACCAACCACAAACAGAATCAAAACTATTTGAATTTGGCAGGTCTTAGTACATGTCGTAAGAAAGACATTTTAAGGTTCTCTAAGCTTACTGTTTAGTGTGTGGATGAAAAAAGAGTGATAGTGTAGAAAAGGGGAAGTTATTTTAAATGACAGACAGTTTACCTCAATCCCATTATTTGTTACTTTTAGTGTTATTTTTAAATAATCATCAATTCTGTTGTTATAGGATGGCTAATTTGTGTTCTTGTTTAGTGTTAAATTGGGATGCTTAGCTAGAGTCATACCCATGAAGCAAGAAATATGAATAATTTCATAAAATCCTAACATGAACCTAGATAAACTTAATATGTATTAAGTGTATTTCTTTGAAGCTGGTATTTATTTGTTTGGGATTGAAGGGTTGGTTATTGAGGAGCCACTACGAGAAAAAGCTTGAAGAGTTGTGGTTGGTTTCAGCATTCTGTATCTGAGAAAAATTTGGTATACTCATCCAAGTTCTTCTTGAGTAGACAAAGAACTTACTTGGATTGTTCTGTTAGCATAAACACTGACTTGCAACTAGATTATTCAAATTTATCTTGTTTTGCAGATCTTACTTATAATATTTTTTTATAACTTGTCGATTTTTGCATTCAAATATTTAAAACTGGGTAATTTTTTTGTACACTAGAACACTGTGGATTTTTCTGAAGTACATTTTACAGCAGGTCCAGGTATCTTTATTTAGAAACTCACTTGTCAGTGCATTGGATTAAAAGGTTCCCAATTATAATGAATTCCCCTTAATAGTTGGAATCAAGATGTTAAGATATTCTTTACAGTACGTGAACTTCACTAGAAAGTAAGAACACCAAGTATTTTCAGATTCAGGTCTGTAATGAGATTTTTTAACAAAGCAACCTAATTAAAGACCAGGGTTATAGACTTTTTCTGACATCAGTAGTCTTTGGAGCAGACTGCAAGAATTTATTTTCACAAAAGTTAATCTTCTAGTTCAATTTAGCTACGATTTGTAGGGCGGATTTTGAAGTATCTAATCAGGCAGCTTCCTATGACCATAAGTAAAATGCAAAAGTAAACTTTCAGACTTTTTTTCTGCTCTGAATTTATGAAGGAACACATAGATTTTTGTTGCTTCAATTAACTTGTCAATTTGTTGAAGAAAGAAAATGTTTAGAATTCTATTAGTAGGTAAGTTCAAAGTTATCAGACAAAATGCCACCTGGCAGCTATCTGGTATTTTGGATTTATCTATCTGCATTACAAAACTAGTTTGTAGTTACTTTGTTTTATACACTGTGGGTAGAGCTACTGAATTGCAGACAACTATGCCCAGTGGGGGAAATTAAGCACACTCGTCTATCTCTGCAGGATCTGACAGCAGTACCAAGAAGAGCAGCTACAAGACCTGAGGTAGCTGTCATTCTTTTCTTGCATGAGACCTGAAGACAAAAGCCTTTTGATATCAGTGGATTTTTTTTTTGTCAAATCAGGGTTTTGCAATGAAGTTTTAATAGCAGTATTTTTTAAGTTTAGAGTATTGATGTATTAGTAAAGCTAAGTAGTGTCATAGCATGCAGTTACATGGTTTCTTAATTGAACCTAGATTTTAAAAGAGCATAGTGAAATTGAAGAAAAAGCCTCTCCCTTCTTGAATTGATAGCGTGTTTCATCTCTGAGTATTGTTTTCTGACTTTTCTGTTTGTTCTCTGTTGGTCTCCCAAAGACTTCTATAACACATCAGATTTCTAAAAAAGTGAGATAAATAGATAAATAGGCACCTAATGCAAATTCAGTTAGAGATTTGAAAAGCCACCACAGTTATTTCTTTTCTTACACATAAGCATCTGTAATGAAAGCTTCTCTGACTATTGTCTTTGAAGTATTCATTGCAACGGTATGCAAAACTTACCATCAGTAATATAACTAGGTATGTTTGCTTTGATTTCAGTAAGTTGCCCGATGACACGTACAAAGAAATAGAAATCCAAGACGTGCAAAGTAAAGAGCCCATCTCAGATACAGCTGCCTAATTTTATTGATGTTTTTGAATACTGAGAAGAGGTTATCACAATAAGCTTGAAAATCCAAGTAAATTCACAAAAAGTTAGTATTCAGCTGAACACTTCTATACACAGGCATGTCTTCCTTGTGGCAAGGCTCCAAAATGATTCTTCCCTTCTGCCTATTCTGCACAAAAGCAAAAAAACACAGCTAGTAAGTCCAAGCCGAGGAAGACTTGAGAAAACAATTAGTTTTTAACTGAGGCATTCACCAGACTGTTCTGAGGTTAAGAAGATTATCTATGAAGGGAGAGGAATGGATAACATTTTGAATCCTTCATTTTGCTTTCCTCTTCATCAGGGAAAAAGTCCTTGTAAATCTTCGACAAAATGGAACACTATCCAACATAATGTAAGAGCAGAACATGTTGGCAGAAATTTTGGAACATGATTTTACTATGCATCTCATCAAAGATAGTTAGACAGTGCAGCAGTGATATCTCTAAAACAAAGCTAACTTTGTAAAAATTGCATTAAGTAATTCCAGACTCATTGTGTCATGTTCATCATATCTAGGTTGCTTAGTTTAAAAGTAGATAAAATTCCTAACTCTCCTATACACCTGGATCTGATAGGTCTTTTCCATCTAGTGTATAGCGTCTTCATAACCATCTCTGAATTTGCATGGCTGTCACAGAGACAGGTAATTTTCATTGTGGAACTTCAAGGTCTGATGGAAAAATACCAGCGAAGAGCCCACTTTCAAATCCTGAGGTCAATTTTCATATTTGACATTGGGAAAGAATTCTGTGTTATACTGATAAGGTGCATACAAAGGTTCAATTAAAATAGCAATCAGTAATGCAGTTCATAATGTGTATGCATAAAAGGTGGGACAATGATGAAGGTAATAAAGAACTGGCAGAGGAATGCCTGTATACCTATGACTAGGATTTTAATTGTCTGCTACTTTGTTTTCATTGAAGCATATATACACAGTAAACAACAAACAAAAACCCCCTCAGCTTTGCATTAGAGACAATGTTTTAGAGGTGACTATCAAGGACATTAGAAATACAGTTTGCAGTTTGAATTCAAAAAGAAATGAGGGAAGAATAGAAACAGATGGATGGGTCAGCTTCCCCGCAGTGAGATCTAATTCTAGCAGGACACAGAAACCTACAAGACAAAAGGTCTTCTGATAGAGGTGCAGGCTCAGGCTTATAAACTACCTCATATTAGCCAAGTTCCCATAGAAAAAAAACATAATTTAAGCATCTGACATCCCTTAATCCCTCATAGATGTCTCCAGCAGTGTTTTGCTGATCTGATGTTGTCAAAATGTAGATGTCTGGTCAGTGAGCAGGACGTTTCTTAAATAAATACCCTCACATTTGCAACTCAGTCTTGGTTCCTAGCTTGGTATTGTCAAGCGAATGTTTGATACAATTAAGACATACTGGCTCTATTTTGCTTATCAGACAGTTATATGTAGAAAGTGTCATTTGTAAATCCTGAAAAAGCTTTTCTGTGTGGATTATATAAACAGATGTGGTGCATCCTTGTGGAAGCTATGTCAAGGCATATGGATGACAGAGAGATAATTAGAGACAGCCAGCATGGCTTCACCAAGGCAAAATACAGAGGGTTGCAGTCAATGTCCGAGTGGAGATCAGTAAAAAGGGGTTCATACTGGGGCCAGTACTGTTCAATATCTTTATTAATGACACAGACAGTGGGATTGAGTGCACCCTCACAAAGTTTGTGGATGACACCAAACTTGATTCCACAGTTGATTTTCTTGAGGGACAGGATGCCATCCAAAGGCACCTTGGCAGGCTTGAGGAACAGGACCCTGTGAACCTCATGAAGTTTGGCAAGGCCAACTGCAAGGGTTGGGGCAATCCCCAGTATCCGTACAGGCTGGAGCAGCCCTGTGGTGAAGGACCTGGGGACAGTGGTAGATTAAAAATTGGCCATGAGCTGGCAACATGTGCTTGCAGCCCAGGAGGCTAGCTGTGTCCGGGGATGCATCAAAAGAAGAGTCGCCAGCAGGACAAGGGCAGTGATTCTGCTCCTCTACTCTGCTCTGGTGAGACCCCACCTGGAGTACTGTGTCCAGCTCTGGGGTCTTCAGCACAGGAAAGATATGGACCTGTTGGAGCGGGTCCAGAGGAGGGCCACAAAGATGATCAGAGGCATGGAGCATCTCTCCTATGAAGACAGGCTGAGAGACTTTGGGTTGTTCATCCTGAAGAAGAGAAGGCTCAGAGGAGACCTTACCAGTACCTAAAAGGGGCTTATAAGAAAGATGGAGAGATACTTTTTACTAGGGCCTATAGGCTCAGGACAAGGTACAACAGTTTTAAACTGAAAGCAGGTAGAATTAGATCAGATATAAGGAAGACTTTTTTTTTTACAGTGAGGGTGGTGAGACACTGGCACAGGTTTCCCAGAGAAGCTGTGGATGCCCCATCCCTGGAAACGTCCAAGGTCAAGTTGGATGAGGGTTTGAGCAACCCAACATAGTCCCTGCCCATGAAAGGTGGTGGGGTGTGTGTGTGTGTTTGGAAGTAGATGGTCTTTGAAGGTCCTCTCCAACCCAAATCATTCTATGATTCTTTGAAAATAGGTATTTTTCGAGTCCTGAAACAAATCAGCTTATGTAATGAATAACATACAAAACTTACATAACAACAGTAGTGGTATGCCAGTTTGCCTAAATTGATGGTCTGGACTGGTGAGCATTTCTTGGCGGCTCAGCATTTCCTTCTCTAGGGATAACTAAGTATAACTATTCTAGGAAGATTCAAAAAAGCAGTGTCTAATTGAATGAGTCTTGGGAAGAACTGACTTTATTTATTTACATTCCTTATAAGATGACGACGAACACTAAACCTATTGAGAAATTGTTTGTTGTTCATATTCTCATCCTATCCAAGTACATGATCTTGCTCCTGTTATCTTTCTTCCTTACTACGCTCAGGTTTTTTCCAATTGTTATGTCCTTTCTCAAGCCAGATTCTAAGCTCTCCAGGGCAGGGACCATGGTTTCCTATGTATAGGCTCAGTGATGCGCACAGCTGGGCACTGAGTCTGACTATTACTTTTGGCCACCGCTGCAATATGAAGAGCAGCACTGAATACAGAATGCTGTATTGAACAGATGCGACATTTAGAACATGTGAAAGCCCTCATGCAGCTGTGTGTATTATTGAACAAAGTTGACACTCAGCGATTCTGACTCAAATAAAACACCCATGGTGGTTTTCCCTTTGGGCTAAATTTCATCATAATATTTTGTCTTACATACCAATATTATGAACTCTTTTACTATTCTGCTCTATAGTAGATCCTTTTTGAAATACATTCCTAATCTAATTCCTATTTCCATCCACAGGTAATGATCAGATTTCACTTTAGGTCTTCTCATCGCACAGATGACTGGAAAAATTATTTGAATTAAAACATTAAGTCATGCAGTTAGACTGAAAGGAATGTTTATAAAAAGATGTTGAAGGTATATCAGGGCAACAACTGTAATAATTGCTTTACCAACTAAGAGTAGAAAAAAAGAGATATACTTAGAAAGTGCTTGTTTGGCTTTAATGACCTGAAAAAAAAATTGATGGTAAATACTATTTTCTCCTCACAGTGAACAGACTCAAGCAGCTACTAATTGAAGACCAATCTTTGAGGGTAAGTTCAGAAACTGTCATGGTATTTAGTTTGGGTTGGTTTTATTCTTTCTCAGTTGAGTCCTAACACAGTAATTGCTTTAAACCACATTGCGGTTTAATGTATGTTATTTCAAAGCATTCAAAATTATCTCAACATTTGATGTCATATAGCCAAACAGAAACTTCCATAAAAATAGATACATTATTCAGAAATGTGTACACTCAGCTGTGCTCATTTCAGTTGAATACTTTAGTGACAGAGGTGGCTGCTGCCTTTATCTGAGAACGTGGAGCCCCTTCCCCATCCCTCCAGCTGACTTCTGTTGCCCGTGACACGTGTCTGGGCTGTGTGACTGCCTCGGGTCAGGCGATGGAGTGATACTGTCAATAGGGTCTACAAGAGGGTAGGCAATGGGATGAGGGAGAGAACAAATGACAACAGTCTTGATTCTGGTGCAACACTGACTTCTCTGTAGCTCTGGAGGAACTAGGGAAAAGTTGTGGTTTGTATGAGGTGGCATGGGAGCAGAATGTGAGGACATGAGATGGGGAAAAAGAGGAACAGTTAAACCTCTTATTTATCTTCCCCAGAAAATCTACAGCTAAACCCGCAGCAGTTTTTCTTTTAGTCTAGTTTTACCATGCTAATTTCTTTCTGTACTTGTTCTTGTTTAGGAAAACTTCCTGTACATGTCTATCTATATAGTATTGTATCTATGTACAAGTACCATTCCCCTGCATAGCTTGAGCAAAAGAAAACTCTTGGATCTATACAAATACACAGACCATCGCAAACATACAGTCCTAAGCTTTAGGTGATTTTATGTATTTCTGATCAGCATCCATGCTTTGTTGTGGGGAACGCAATAGGGGCTGGCTGTTCTGCAAAATGGGGCGTCTCACCGGTCACAGTATGTCAGATTACACCTTCTAGCACAACGATCTGAGAAGTGTGCCTTCTCTAGGTTTTCTGCTTTTCCTGGTGGAAGGTTCCTGTGACTGCTCCATTGAAGTCCAGCTTCGTAGAGGAAGCCAGAAAGAGTTTCTCCAAAGAGCTATGAGAAATCAATAAGAAATAAGAAAGTCTTGACTTGATGGCATTGTTTTATTCACTGTCATGGACCCCTTGAGGAATAAAGAGCAGAGTCTATAGAAAGTCCCATAGGGCTTCTCTAGGAATCATATCAGCTGAAGATACCCTGTAGGAAGAGAGAACCTAAATAAGCATTGGCAAGTTTAAGAAGCAAAGATGCTGCTTCAGGAGGATGAAGCTTACTGAATGTCTAGTTCCAGAAGCAGGTATTTTCCCCCACAGACACACAAGGAATACAGTGCGTCTGGATTCACCTTTAAAGTTTTGTGGACAATACTAAATTCTAGTGAAAAACTCCCATGGAAATCAGCTGAGTGACACCCAGGTAGGACTTTGCAGCTGAGAGCAGGGTACTTAACATGTTTGTAGCTGTCCTGTGATGTATTTTTTAACAAATGAAAATTCCTGAAGATACTGTATTTTTGACATTTTTTACTGTAGCTCCGGCTTTTCATTTCATTTCACATTAAAATTAGACTGGTTTCCAGCACAACTGTCCTGTTGTAAAAATTTAGTTAATTAAAGTTTAAATTTGACTGTGGTACAATGTAGAAGCAGACCACAATTTAAAATGCCTGAGTTAATTAAAAAGGGCAAGATTCTATCTTTCTCAAACTGCCTTTTGCCTTTCCATCATTATTGTACTGTCCTTACAGGTTAGTATTTGCCAAAGACTAAACAATAACAAGTAGTAACTTTCGTTTGCATTACATCATGGAAGATTCAAAAGCACATTATAGAAATCTCTCCCATCACTGTTCTTTGCACACCACCGAGGAAGAGCATGTCATGTCTGTTAAAGTAATGTTAATGAGCAGTGTTAGACAGGAAGAAAAAGAAACATTCTGTTATAGAAACCTCTGGGGAAATCTGTAAGATTACATGTGTTAGAATTTGGATTGGAATTTGGATTTACAAAATTTTAATGCCAAGAAGGACCTACACAGTCTGATCTTCTGCGTACACAGGCAATGGAATTTCACCCAGTAATTTCTGCGTAAAGATCATAATTAGTTGCTGAGCTAAGACATCTTTTTTAGAAAGACAGTCTTGGATTAAAGAGGCCAAATGATAGAGAGCATACCACATCCCAAAGTCAGCTGATGCAACAGTTTTGTCTTCACTTCAAACCAAACCAACCCAAAACAAAACAAAACTGTGCCTTATTTATAATTTGAATTGAACACCTCCACTGAAGTTGTCATTCATGACGGCACCTGTAGCAAGAAAGCACCTGCTAACACAAGTATAAACATGTTTTAAGCATAAGCAGTGGTGACTGGAGAAGTAAGAAAAATAACGCAAAGTTTTGTTCAGTGTTCTTGTTCACTCACGTTTTAAGTCCCCTCACTTTTCCCTTCTGGCTGCTTGCTTCATGACGGAGGGCCAGGGTTGCACTGAAGAGCTGCACCAGCTTTGAAGCACCTTTTGAAATGAACCCTACCATTGTCTGGTCTTTGGAGTGACTGTCTTTCACCAGTTCTCTACCTGTGACAAAGAAGCATCTTCCTGTAAAGGAGCAGTTTCGGATGCGGCATCTGAGGTGCTGAAAGTGTATTTCTCTAACTTTGCATTCTACATGCCAAATGATGGAGTGCTACTGGACTGAGAAAAGCACCACGGAGTGTCAGCTGGGGGGAGGAGACCTGCTTATCCCCCAGAAGCATTTTGGGAAGTTTAAAATATATCAGGTAAACTATATCCAGTACCTGAAGAAACTGGACAGGTTCCGTTCTTTGGGGTTCAAAGATAGCAAACAGAGGCCAGAAACAAAGGACTAACTTCCCTTGTGGTTAGTGTGACCCAGTCAGTCCTGTCTCACATGTGCAGTCCCAGCGACTCCTGTGCACTCCAGGCTGCCTGGTGCACCTCCATACTCCATATGATCAAATCCTTATCAAGACGTACTTCTCACAAGAAGCCTGCAAACAAAATAAGACTACTGGAACATTCATTCCTGTTTTTTTGAATCATAGGTGTCTATGTAGCATCTAGAGAGCATCTCTTACCTCTTTAGGTTTGCCAATAGCATTGAGATAAATTTTCCTTCATTCTGATTTTGCTCACTGTGTCAGCACCCAGATTATAGAAGCGTTGCTCTCATAAATAATCAAGTTTTTTTTCTGCTCAACAATATAAGCATTAATTCACTCATTTTTGGTGACAGAAAATGGTTGGGTTGTTATTCATATCACATGAAATTATGTTTTCATAAACTATACAGATATTTAAAATGTATTATTTTGGGAGGATGTTCCAAGCAGTGAACAAACTATGTATGTTAAGTTTGAGATAGTGATATCCTTGAGAAACACAAACTCAACTCATTTGAACCCGTAAAAACCTAAGCACTGAGGTTAAACTATAACATGTGGTGGGCAGTTTCTCACTACAGTAAACCACTAGACTATTAGGTATGCAGGCAATATGTGTTTGTTTGCTCCCGTGGATACTGAAAGTATTCTGAATTCCTCAGAATTTTAAATATTATGTTATAAAATGTTAAACCAATACCTTTAGGACAAAACTAGAATCCAACACATGCCACCTAAATTACTAAGGTAGAAAAATAAAAAATCAGGACTTAAGCTTCTGAAGAATTTTTTTTTTTTGATGGAACATATTTCCACTCCAGCTATAAAAAACCTCCAGTTTAAACCCCTGCACTTGTTTACACCTGAGAATAATGATGTACCTTATTCATTTGCTTTTGGAAAAGGTTATTTTTGTTTCAGCCAAAGCAACTATTTCTTTTTTTCCTTTTTTTTTTTTTTCGTATTACAGCATCTTTGAAGTTAGAAGTTACCCTGTCTTTTTAAAGGGAGTTTCCTGTTAAAAAAAACCTAAGAAAATTACATGCCTCAATCCAGCAGGACAATTTATTGTTGTTTATGTCTGCAGTAGACCTAACAGCAACACATATAGCGGCAAGCTTTCTTTCTGGGAAAAACAAACAAATACTGTCCTCATTTTGTTAATGAACAGATAGATTTTTCAGAGTTCACCAAAAGTTAAACATTCTGAAAAAGACCAAAATGCATCAAACAGGCTTCTTAAAAATAATATGTGTTGGGAAAGAAGGAACTCAGAAAGTGCATTCATGTGAATACTGTTGTGAAAGCAATTTCTTAGAACAGATCTTTGCAATGGTTTTTCCACTTCTAAATGCTGATTGTTGGGTTTTTTTAATGCAAATTTCTGTGGCATTAATTCTGGGAATTTGTCCAGTTAAACACATTCTTCCATTTAGCCCAAGAGGAAACTCTCGGCAGCAATTCTGAATTGTTTTTTATTTTAACAAGATTGATGTGGAAACCTTTGTTTTGTTTTGAGAGATCCTTAGACCTATCATGTGCAATGTGATGATATTTAACCTCAGAAATGCAGCTTCTTTGGGGCCAATGATGGGGCAAATAAATATTTACCCCTTGATTAAAATGAGGAAAATACCGTACGATTCAGGAGCTTGGGCTTTTCTAGCTATCAACAATATTCTGTGTGCTCATTGCCCTCTCCTGGTTTCATCTGGTAGTTTTGGGGGTTTAAAATGCCCAAAACGGGTCTCCTGAGAACATAATGCATTCCTCCAACAGATTTTTTTTTCATTCTCCAGTCCAATATATCACTCATGAACGTGTTTTTTCAGGTAGTACAGATGAGTACTTCCTTCCTGGGAGAAGGCTAGAAGCAGCGCTCAAGTCAGAGCTGGTGAACTCAGTTTGCTCCTTGTGCTGTTGCGGTATCTGTCTGCAACACATATTTAGGGCAATCCAGGCAATGCCTGAATTAAAAAAAAAATGCTTTTGATAGCTCTGGGGAGACCTTATAGCAGCCTTTCAGTACCTAAAGGGGGCCTACAGGAAAGATGGGGAGGGACTCTTTATCAGGGAGTGTAGTGATAGGATGAGGATTAACAGATTTAAACTGAAGGAAGGTAGATTTAGATTAGATATTAGGAAGAAATTCTTTACTGTGAGGGTGTTGAGGCACTGGAACAGGTTGCCCAGAGAAGTTGTGGCTGCCCCATCCCTGGAGGTGTTCAAGGCCAGGCTGGATGGGGCTTTGAGCAGCCTGGTCTAGTGGGAGGTGTCCCTGCCCAGGGCAGGGGGGTTGCAACTAGATGATCTTTAAGGTCCCTTCTAACCCGAACCATTCTATGGTTCTATGATCATTACAGGTAGGGATGTCTCAGAGGGCAGAAATGTATGTTTCTTCAAGAAACATGAGGCCCAGTTTTAGCAGCTTGTTCAGGGCCATGCCCAGGCAGGGTCTGAATACCTCCAGGGATGAAGACCCCGCATGCTTTCTGGACCCATTCAAGTGTTTTACCACCCTCATGGTAAAATATTTTTCTTAATACTAAGTCAGAATTTCCCATGTTATAATTTGATGAACTTGTTCCAGGAGGGGTGGCCGACACTCCAGAGGGCCGTGCTGCCATCCAGCATGACCTGGACAGGCTGGAGAGCTGGGCAGAGAAGAACCTAATGAGGTTCAACAAAAGCAAGTGTAGGGTCCTGCACCTGGGAAAGAAGAATGCCAAGCACCAGTATATGTTAGGGGCGGACATGCTGGGAAGCAGCTCTGAGGAGAAGGACCTGGGGGTCCTAGTAGACAGCAAATTATCCATGAGCCAGCAGTGTGCCCTTGTCACCAAGAAGGCCAATGGCATCCTGGGCTGCATAGGAAAGACTGTGGCCAGTAGGTCGAGGGAGGTCATTCTCCCCCTCTACTCTGCAGTGGTGAGGCCACAACTGGAACACTGTGTCCAGCTCTGGGCTCCCCAGTTCAAGAGGGACAGGGAACTACTGGAGAGAGTCCAGCGAAGGGCAACCAAGATGATTATGGGACTGGAGCACCTCCCTTATGAGGAAAGGCTGAGAGAGCTGGGACTCTTTAGCCTGGAGAAGAGAAGGTTGAGGGGGGACCTGATTAATGTTTACAAGTATCTAAAGGGTGGGTTTAAGGAGGACGGAGCCAGGCTCTTTTCAATGGTTCCCAGCGACAGGACAAGGGGCAATGGGCACAAGCTGGAACATAGGAAGTTCCGTTCAAATACAGGGAAAAACTTCTTTACGGTGAGGGTGACAGAGCACTGGAACAGGCTGCCCAGGGAGGTTGTGGAGTCCCCTTCTCTGGAGATTTTCAAGACGCGCCTGGATGCAGCCCTGAGGGATGTGCTTTAGGTAATCCTGCTCTAGCAGGGGAGTTGGACTAGATGATCTCTAGAGGTCCCTTCCAACTCTGAAGATTCCATGATTCCGTGATTCCGTGATTCCTTAGAATAGGACCTTTCATTTCATAAAGGAGAAAACTGATGAAGGCAGAGTAAAAATAGAGGTTAAAAACCATGATTCATGCAGAAAAGGGGAATTTTAGTACTCAAAAATACGACTATTGCCAATTTTACATTAAAGAAAAACAGAAAATCTTTTTTTTTCACCAGGATATAACTACCTTGTGGACTCGCTACTGCTGGATAATATAGAGGGCACAATGCAGGAGTTGTGAACCGCATTGAGACAATAATGGAAGACAGAACCCATAAGCATCTGTGACACCCAGTGGTCTGAAAGCAGCTGCTCTCAGGGGGGCTGCGGCCTGATGACTTCTCCATGTTAGGAATATGTTCCCAAGGTGGGTCACCCCAGACACAGCCTGTTGGTATATGCCCCACTAGCCATCCTGTGCCAGCAGGGCCAGCGTTCATTATGCGTGTGGCATACGTGGTACAGGATTTTGAATAGGATCCCTGTGGCTTGCATTTATTGTCCAGAAGAACGGGAAATTTTAAGTGCAGCTTTCACAGCATGAGATGGAAAACACATTGAAAAGAGAAGTAGCACTGAGTCTGACTCCACGCAAACAGCCTTACCTGAGAGCATGGGATCTCATTTCCGATGCTGATAAATTTGAAGGAAATTATCTTGGATCCCCATATAGACTGAAGCTTCTTACTGGTGTGTATATCCTGTTGTATGTATTAGGTGTTTGTTTTCACCTGCGCTCTCCATGCCAAGGAAGTGGGAGGGACAGCCAGCTAACCAGGTGTCTTGCAAGGACACCTTCATAAGGGTCACATCAGCAGCAAGCCTGGGGGTGCGACTGAAACATAGTACTGGATCATCCCAGACCTTTCTGCTTTGAATGCAAGGCCCTATGTTTTACAATGCAAGATCTAATTCCTCATGTATGGCATTTTTAATTTACCAAATCCCCAGTTATTGATCTGTTAGAACAATTACATGAAGATCTACAATTATTTAAGCAAAGTTTTGGATCTCTCAAATTCATAGACTCTCACAACCATGCTGATACAGTGTTGTCCTGAAAGCCAGAATATTGGGACATTCTTGAAACTTCACTTTTCCTTTAGCTATGTTATTTATTAATTAATTTGAAGATAACTCCATTCAGATCCCGAATTGTCGAGGAGGAATGTTGGTGGTTCTAGGACCTCCCAGGCATCAGAGAAGTCTTTAACTTGTGATGGGATGAGACTTAAACTGAATGTTTAGACTAAGGAATTTGTCTAAAATAACTTCATAGGGCTCCCAAAATAATCTGTCTGCCAGATTTAGCAGACATTCTGGTAGGTTTTAGTGGAAATGTCCACATCCTGAAATCTGGCTTTTATATAACATGGTAACATTAAAAGGAGTTAGAACTTTTGGTTGTCCTTACAGATAAAGAAATAGGGACTGTTAGTACACTAGGTAACGTACACTGGTCACTAGGCACCATATGCAATGTTGTACTAGGTAGATCTGCAATCAGATTATAAAAGAGGCTACATCATGTGCCAGGTAGAGGGAGTGAATATCTAAGGCATATCAATATTTTTAAGTTCAAGGAGAGAACCCGTAGTTTAAATTGAAAAGAAAAAGACATTCCAGAAGTGGATACACTTACATTATTCTTTATATGTCTACACACTTTTTTTTTTTTCAGAACAGGTCCAAGTCCATGAAAAACTTCATGGCTTTTAAGGAGAGAGAATGTGTGTAAACTGTTAGAAAGGTAAGCATCACTTTTTCTTTCCTTCAGTAAATCTTCATGTTGGTACAGTAGTTTTTCTACTGAGACTCAGGGTACAGTTTTAATTTCTATCAAGGCAGTAATGTTCCCTGGTGAAACCAACTCAGATTCATCACCCAGAGACTTTGTGTGGTTTCACATCTGTTTCCCACTTTGTTTCTGCTGTGTATAAAGTTCATAAGTTAAATTGGCTTTTATCATCATCATCTTGACAGTTATTCTTTGATAAGGTAGTCCTTTGCTTCTTTCTTCTGAGCTTCAGGGATGTGTGTGGGGTGGGGAAGATCAACTAATTTGATTTTTCAAATGGTACCACCAAATTAATAACCAGACTGAGATTTTTAATTATACTTCTAAACCACTACATTTTTCATGGCATTTTGTGCTCCAAGCTCATTTCTAAGTGATATGATTTATTTAACTAAGATCAGAAATCCCACTGGAGATTGAAAAGTAGCAAATATTTTTCTTTTAGAAAAGATTTTTAATGTATTTAGGAAACCATAAATATAAAGCAATCTTAAATGGAGAGCTGGAGATTAGTTAAAGCAATACGAGAGAATAGGTGAGAATCAATATCTTAAACGCAGCCCAGAAGAAGTAAGACCATATATGCTCATCTCCCTCTGACTCTTTGAAAGTATATTGCTATAAAATACTGCACTATATGGTGATAATGACTCATTGGGTGACAGTTTTCTTTTGAGTCACTGCTAACTAACCCTGTTGTCCAGCACAAAGGAAGAAAGTGTTGTGTTAGTCGAGGTACAGCATGTTACATGAAATAAGGGTAGAATTAGGGTTTAAATAACTTGCAGCCATTATATATCTAGAAATGTTCATGAAAGAAAGGATGTTTACCTTGGCATAAAAGCCAAGTGATAATATACACTAACAACACCACCCATGTAACAACTACATCCATGTAAACTCCCCTTAATACTTGCATCATACTGACTGACACAAAACAACCTTCTAATTTATTTTCTTGTCAAAATAACATATTTATCATGTATAAGCGAACAAACAGAATTTTGCAAGACTAATGTGCCAGGAGTATTTATAATTCACATATTCTTCACCTAAATAAATAAATTCAAATTCATAACTTAGCACAATTGTCAAACAATTGCATCCTGAAATGTCCCCAGCCAAAATTAAATTAAAGATTTTTTACATAATCAAAACCAGACACTACTCTATATAGACATTTAATTATACCTGTAAATAGTACTTAGATTTTTTTGGAGCTCCTGGCAATCTGATGGTCTGTGATTTCTCATCAAGATGATTCTATGCTCCTGGCTCAATTGTGGTTATCCCAAATGGAAATTTTCTCTGAACTGTTCATCTGTTTTAGGACATAAGATATTGTGTATTCTATTTTTTTTTCCTTCAGTTCTTCTTTTTCTGGCTACTCTTGAATAACTCACTCCAAATGTGCATCGCTGTTAAGCCATCCTATCAAATCCACTTTGTCCCAGCTAAATGGACACGATTCTTCCATTGTTTTGTACTACCCTGCTGACAATCCCCTTCCCACAATTTGACAATGAAAGGTGCCACAGCTGGTGGCCCTGCCACTCCAGATTTCTAGTCAGTGTGAAGCACTTCCAACATACAAACTAAAGCACTAGTTGCTTTAGTTGACTGACCAATTTTACAGGAAAAGAACATTATTCCCAAATATTATTATAGTTTACAGTCAAAATAAAGATGAGATATTATTTGTGCAGCAAAACACACATGATTTAGCTAGATCTACAAGGATAAGGTGGGGAAACTCTCCAGTAAAGAACATGAAGCAAGAAATGTTGGAGCATGTAGTCTTGTACTGGCATAGCTGTCATGCTTTAGCCTCATTCCAGGACAGGATGTGATGCCATATACGTATGGATAAGTTTCACTTCTTTCCTTGCATATGGGGAAAAGAGGTATGGAGACAGGAAAACCAGAAAAGCTGAAGTGGTCAGTTTTCATTAGAAGTAGGTGCTACATTACGTCTAAGACAAGTGAACAAATCATACAGCTTCCCACAGCCAACACCATCCCCAACAGCCTTCTCCTAGAGAAACTGATGTGTTATGGTCTAGACAAATGGTCTGTGAGGTGGGTGGGGAACTGGCTGACAGGCTGCATCCAGAAGGTGGTGGTCAATAGCTACTTTTCAGACTGGCAACCTGTCACAAGTGGGGTCCCCCAGGGTTCGATATTGGCCCAACACTGTTTACTATCTTCATAAGTGACCTGGATGATGGGGTCAAGTGTATCCTGACAAAGTTTCCTGATGATACCAAACTGAGTGGGGAAGTGAACGCTTTGGAAGGGAGTGCCACCCTGTGGGAAGACCTAGATAGACTGGAAGACTGGGCTAGCAACAACCTTATGAAGTTCAACAAGGACAAGTGTAAGGTCTTGTACCTGGGAAAACATAATCCAGGAGCACAGCACAAGCTGGGATCTACCTGACTGGGGAGAAACTCTGTGGAAAGGGATCTGGGGGTCCTGGTGGACAACAAGCTCAATATGAGTGAACAGTGTGCTGCTGCAGCAAAGACAGCCACAATGTGTTGCCTCAACATTGCCGCAACAAAGAAGGGCATTAGCAGCAGAGATAAAGAAGTCATTATCCCGCTCTACTCATCACTTGTCAAGCCATACCTGGAATACTGTGTTCAAAAAAGAGTGGACAGGCTGGAGAGGGTCCAGAGAAGGGCCACAAAGAGATCAAAGGACTGGGAAGCCTGACATATAAGGACAGGCTGAGAGAACTGGGTTTGTTCAGCCTCAAGAAAAGAAAGCTTAGGGGAGACCTTATCACCATGTTCCAGTATTTAAAGGGTGGCTACAAAGAAGATGGAGACTGTCTTTTTACAAGGAGTCACATGGAAAAGATGAGGGGTAATGGGTACAAGTCGCTCTTGGAGAGATTCGGATTGGACACAGGAGAACAGTTTTTCACAATGAGAACAATCAGCCATTGGAATAATCTCCCCAGGGAAATGGTGGACTCCCCATCGTTGGACACACTTAAGATTCAGCTGGACAGGGTGCTGGGCCATCTTGTCTAGACCATGGTGCTGCCCAGAAAGGTTGGACCAGATGATCCTTGAGGTCCCATCCAACCTTTTATTCTATGATTCTACACTTCTATGATTCTATGGTCATTCTATACAACAGACAGTAATTCAGTTGCTAAGTAAAAGTACTACATAGCGATTCCATTACTCATGTGCATTTAGCAAGTGTTTCTATTATGGTTTCAGTAAGAGTTGAAGGTACAAAAATCCCTGACCTGAATTGTCACTGTATTTTAATAAAGCAATTCTTTCGATTGTAAGCATTCTAGCAAAACAGCCATGTAAATTGTCTCTTCCTCCAGCAGAAGAACTCATAGCAGCATCTTCTCAATGCTTAGTCAATTTGCCCCTGTCCTGACCTGCAGGACTGAATTAAAACAGTCTGTACTTGATCTACTGCATCTCTCTTTGTGTGCCAGTAAGTACTAAAAACAGGAGAGGTTTTATTTCATATGTACATTGAGTGACCCAGTACAAATCATGGCTCAGGAGGAAACTGTCAGATAAGTTTCTCTAGGGCAGCACCACTCTTGAAACATATTGACTAAAAATATCCTTTTTCTTTTTCAAAAATACCTTTTCCTCATTTCCTTCTATCACTAAGTTTTACTCTAGTCCTGTTTTGAGAAACAACGAAGTTCTGAAAAGGCAAGAAAAAAGGAGACTAGGAAAAATAAATATCTCCTAGAATCAAATAGATGAGGACTGCAAACCGCTTCTTGTGAAAACATTAATGTGCTTCAAAAAAGCAATGAAATGTGAAAGCATTTCCCTGTTTACCTCACCATACTTCAGTGTCCAGTGCAGCCACAATGTGTTTGCATTGCATATATAATTTTTAACCTTCAGAAGTTTCCCAATAGCATTTTTTTCTGCTTCCTTGCCCACAAGATACACTGCATTTTATTGCTCATATTTTGTGTAAAGCTCAGGCCATTAAGTATTAAGGGGCTGCTACAGGAAGGATTACTGGTCCCAAGAGTTCAGAACTTGTTTTAAAGTCTGTAGTTTCCGTAGTTGCCTTCAGAATTCCTTTCTTTACAGTACTTGTTATAGGTGTAATCTCAAACAGATGCTGATTTTTCTGTGATGTGTTGTAACAGATTGAATCCGATATGCTTTAACCACGACTGTCCACAACAGATTGCTTTTTTCAGCCAAGATCTGACACTGTAAATTGCCTTCCGTGCCTGAAATGCAGTACAACTCCCCTAATCCTTTTTATTTCACCTGTATGTTCCTTCCAGATTCAGCACTCCAGCAGAGAATTTGACCTTTTATGGTACAGATTGACTGGGTAAATTACAAGCAGGTGACCACTGTGGAAGACTAGTTCAGCATGCACTAATACATATATTTTCCTTTGCCATAAATAACTGCATCTGTGGCTGTTTGCATTGCCTCATAATGTCAGGAGTGTGCAAGCTCCCAAGTTACCATTCCTCCTTCTCCTCATGCTCTCACCCTCTCCCCCTTTTTCTTTCTTCATATACACGAGCACGCACTCATGCATATCCATACATATCTGACTGCCGCCTTTGCTTAGATGATTAAATTGCTGCGGATACAATATTTACTTTATTTTATTTTATTTCCTTCCCGTTTAATCTTCAGACCTGGTTCACTCTATGAGTTTGTGTAACGTTTTCTGGAAAGTGAGAGAGGGATGTGGAGAAATTTGCTAGAAAAAAGAACATGAAGAGTATCTTCACAAATATTCAACACAAGTAAACTGTAAGTTTTATACCACATTCCAATCACAAGCTGTTGTCACTTTGCATTACTCAATGTCACAGCACATAGTAAAATAGCAAATCAGGCCTTATGGCAAGCACCTCTTGGTACAGCTAGGAAACATGACAGCGTACATTTGTACTGGGCGTCCATGGCAATTTTTTTGCAAGGGTGGGACTGCAGAAGTGGCCTCTGTGAGAAGAGACCAGGGGTTGCCCATGCCAGCCTCCAGTGAACCCCCTACAGGACACAGCTGAGCCCCTTAGCCACACTGGTGGTGCCTCTGGGAAAGGGTATTTAAGACAGGGCAGAAAATACCAGAGAGAGAGAAGGAAAGAACAAAAAGAGTGAGAAACAGCACAGGGAACCATCAAGGTCAGAGAAGGAGGAGGTCCTCTGCTGCATGGCAGAGTAGGTATTCGCTGCAGGCTATGGGGAACCCACGCTGGGGCAGGTTTATGCTGAAGAACTGTAGCCCATGAAGAGGACCCACGCTGGCGCAGGGGAACAGTGTGGGGAGGAAGGAGTGACAGAGAGACAACTGCTGTGTACTGACTGCAACCCCCATGTGCCACTTGGGGTGGGTAGGGGAGTCAGGAGTGAAGGAATGAATATAGGCCTGGGAAAGGAGGGTGGGAAGGTTGTTTATTGATTGTTTCTCACCATCTGAATCTATTTTAATTGGCAACAAAATAAATTAATTTTCCCCAAGTCAAGTCTGTTTTGCCCATGGCAACAACGGGTGAGCAAGCACCCTGTCTTTATTTTAACGCATGAAATTTTTCAACCTATTTTCTCTGCCAGTCCTGGTGGAGGGAGGCGGTGAGCAGCTGGGTGGGAGTTTGGCTGTTAGCCAAGGCTAACCCACCACAATATGTTACTGTATTATGGCGGCACGCAGAAGTCTCAGTTGTCATTGGACGAGGAATGACCCTTGACCCTAAAGATTATAGAGGAAGACCACCCGTGAGCAAGAGCGAGAACTCTTGTGCCACACGCTTGTGAATCAGCTACACAGTCACCAGACTTTCTGATGGTCTAACACATGCCATTGGGGAAAAGTAAAACCTTGACATAAAGAAACACCAAGCTTAATTGGTACCTCATGTAACGAGTAGTTGCTGACTTACATTGCAGCTTTCAAAAAACTGGACTCCCTGGAGTTTCTGTGTTGAGACACTGCAGTCAGGATAACTCTATCAGCAATGAGCACTCATCAGTGTGTTTAAAAATCAGTACAGGAAGGGTTCCTTTCTCTTCAATTTTCTTCAGTGAATAGCAGCACATCACAAGAAAATGTGACTCTACTGAGATCATGACAATGTAAGTGAAAGCTGGATTTGGTTTGAAGAGGATTTCAGGGCCAGACAACAAGTCAAATGAGGTCTTTTCTCTGCATTGTCAAGTTATTTTCAGCTGTCTTTCTGTCCTTACTAAAAAAAAAAGGGAACGTGAGCTGCTGAGACCAATCCATAAACAGGGGCACTCTTCCCATGCCCACCCTGCCACTCATCTTGTCCTCAGGAACAGGGTTTCCTTTCCTTAACATCAAATGTTAACATCAAATGGAGTCCAGTGCAGCTTTAAACAAAATCTACTTAAAGCACCAAAGAAAGAAGAATGGCTCATACTGCGTTTGTTTCCTTGGATTTTATGTTTTCAATTAAAAAAACAAAACCCCAAAGTCTATGCTTAAAGCTTCATTCTAAGTGTATTCAAAGTGCATGCCCTCAGTGGCTGGGGATGAAAACAGTTTTCTCTTAGGGGGCACTGGGTTGGCTGCCTGTGCTGCTACTTGTTTGGGAATAGTTGTGCACTCAGGAAATCAATTCATCGACTTTTGTAACAATCTGCCTTTAATCTGCTGAAAAAGAGAACAAGCTAAGATATGTTATACTTCTCATCTTTCTCTTTATGACAGGTGTATCAGCATGAGCAATTTATCTTTTTGTTCAATAAGTATTTATTGTTTCAGAGACATGTTGCCTTAGGGCTGCTGTATAAGTCCGTTAAACTGTGCTGCATACTAATGCCCTATTTTCATGTGAGGTTGCAAGTTCATTACACCAGGATGTTTTTCATAGCTTCTACTGTGACAGTAAGAGCGCCTATACTTCAGTTTAAACATGTAAATAATTGCTCATCTAAGTAGTGATGGGTTTTGGCAAGAGGAGTTGCCTTAATATTTCACAATAAAAAAAAAGTAAAAAATGCTTAATGAAATATATGTAAAATCTTTTTGTTTACCCAGCTGGACAAGGCCTTTGTTAGAAATTGTTTGAAGTGGATGGATACTGATGTAATTTTGGAAAATGCATTAAACAGGGAAAAATGTTTTTCTTTTATTATAAGTCAATACCAGGAGGGAAGGAAATACAGTAAAATTTGCCGTAAGCAGTCTCTCAGGGGAGGAACAAAAATTGACTGCTTAATGGACATGGCCTTCTAATAAATTTGGAGAAGAATTTATTGGATTTTTAAAGGATATTCAGAGGCTGTTTGTAGACAGAGCTGTCTGATAAAGTTTGTATTTTGTATAGGTTTTATGTGTAATTTTATTAAGGGGAACATTTAGTTATAGAAGAAGTCTCTCTCTTAATAATCAACACTTTGATTTAGTAATGGTTCTGTAACAAAAAATCTTGCATAGATTAACGTGCTGAAATATGTGGTTTCCCATGTGATTAGTTACTGTTTTCTTAAAATGTTTGTTATTAAACCTTCAGCATCCTTTTCCCTTGAGCTGTATTTGACAGTGAGGCTACTTGAAGGGACTGCTAGGGTCACCGCTTGTCCTTTGAATAGCCAAGTGTTTTCCAAAACAGGAAAATGTTCTATTAAGCAATAGTGAGGTCAGGCGTAAAACGACAGTGGCTTCTGACTGACTGGATTTATGTGGTTGAGGGAGGCTGGACACTATTCTTGATGAGAAGAAGCTGTGGAAGTGATAACCTACACAAAAGTTTTCCTGTGAAGTATCGCCAGGAGCTGTCATGCTGCACTCAATAGGATAAATGATTCAAAGATACTGAGTATTAACAATCTTACACTGAGGATTTTGATCTGTTAAGAGTATAGAATATGTTTGTAAATAAAATTCTGTGTAGTTAGTTACACTGTAGATTTCGGGTTCCTCCATGATGCATGGGAGGATTACACTTCCAAAGGACCTGTGATGTATCAAAGTGACTCCAGGTTTCATGGTTTTAGTCAGGCAGACAATTGCACAGAAGGTTACTCCTAATTGATAGCCATTGAATATTTTACTAATGGCAGCATATCACTACCATCAGCAACTTTCAATTGATGAATAAGTGCCTGTATGCCCTGGCCATAGCAGAGAGAAAACTTGCCCTGTCAAGTTTACAGTTCAGGCATGTGATTAGAGACAAAAGGTATAAGGGGAGAATTCTTGTCAGAGATAGTGTTCTTAAAACCCTAGCTATCTGAGTGTGTAAGGATCTCTGCTTTCATTGAAAAACCAGATAACTTCTGATCTTAGGACTCTGCTGAATACTGGCCTGTTGGCTCACTGTAGCAATAGGGAGTATGGAACACTGGCCATTTGGTCAAATTTACACTCAGTGAATCTGGGACTACATTTGTACCTCCCCTTACTGGCCAGCAAGGAGTGCTTTTCCACTCAGAAGGCAAATAAGGAGAGCTCAACACTGATACTTTGCTAAAGTTAAATCCCATGATTTTTAAACTGTGGAGGCAAGTCATCACATTGACATAACAAAAATGGCACTAACTAGAGTAAGAAGTTATTTTCAAATGCTTGCCTCCAGCAAGGAGTCGTCCTTTGTAAAAACAATGAAGATGCTTTTGTGCATCTTGTTTTGTGGGGAAGTTACACCTTATATGGACTCAACATTTTAAAAATGCAATGTTTTATCTTTAGCCTTTAGACAGTTACTGTGTCTCAGGGGGTACGTAAAAGGAGAAAAAAATATAAACATTTAACAAGAACTGATTTGGAATAGGAGGAGGTAAGAGACAGCAAGTGGCAGGAATTTCTGGCCTGGTGTTGCTTTAGATGCTAATGCACATGTTCATTACATTGTTTTTGACTTCAAGCAAGTTTTCTTGTGTGTATTTCACTATTCTGTTTGCAACCATGCAGCTATAAGATTACACGGAAAATAAGGAGGTGATCGGTGACAACCAACATGGCTTCACTAAGGGCAAATCATGCCTGGCAAATTTGGTGGCCTTCTACGACAGTGATGCAGCATTGGTGGATAAGGCAGATAAGCAAGTGACATCATCTACCTGGACACATGCAAAGCATTTGACACTACCCAGCATGACATCCTTGTCTCCAAATTGGAGAGATGTGGATTTGACCACTGAGTGGGTAAGGAATTTGCTGGATGGCCACACTCAAAGAGTTGTGGTTAATGGCTCAATACCCAAGTGGCGACTGGTGATGAGTGGCGTTCCTCAGGGGTCAGTTTTGGGACCAGTACTATTTAAGATCTTTGTTGGTGACATGGACAGTGGGATTGAGTGCACCGTCAGCAAGTTTGCTGATGACACCAAGCTGTGTGGCACGGTCAACACGCTGGAGGGAAGGGATGCCATCCAGAGGGACCTGGACAGGCTTGAGAAGGGGGCCCGTGGGAATCTCATGAAGTTCAAAAAGGCTAAGTGCAAGGTCCTGCATGTGGGTTGGAGCAAACACAAGCACAGATACAGGCTGGACAGAGAATGGATTGAAAGCAGCCCTGAAGAGAAGGACTTGGGAGTGTTGGTTGATGAGAAGCTCAACATGAGTCAGCAACGTGGGCTTGCAGCCCAGGAAGTCAAGCATATCCTGAGCTGCACCCTGAGAAGGGTGGCCAGCCAGTCGAGGGAGGTGATTCTGTCCCTCTGCTCTGCTCTGGTGAGACCCCACCTGGAGTACTCTGTCCACCTCTGGGGCCCCCAATGTAAGAAGGACATGGACTTGTTAGAGGGAATTCAGAGGACCATGAAGATGATCAGAGGGCTGGAGCATGTCTCCTACAAAGGCAGGCTGAGACAGTTGGGGCTGTTAGCCTGGAGAAGATAAGGCTCCCTAGAGACTTAATAGCGGCCTTCCAGTACTTAAAGGGGGCCTGCAGGAAAGAAGGAACTCTTTATCAGGGAGTGTAGTGATAGGACAAGGAGTAACAATTTTAAACTGAAAGAGGATAGATTTAGATTAGGTATTAGGAAGAAATTCTTTACTTTGAGGGTGGTGAAACACTGGCACAAGTTGCCCAGAGAAGTTGTGGATGCCCAACTGGAAGTGTTCAAGGCCAGGTTGGATGGATGGGGCTTTGAGCAACCTCGTCTAGTAGGTGTCCCTGGCCATAGCCATGGCAGGCGGTTGGAACTAGATGATCTTTAAGGTTCCTTCCAACTCTATCCAGTCTATGGTGCTATGATACACATAGAAAAGCCAGACTGTGAAACAGCTTAACCTTCAGAAATCAACTGTGAAAAGATTATGAAAACTGGATGTAATGCAAAACTCAAATAACAAGAGAAAAGAACTCCTAAGAAACAGCATGAAACCCGTGGTGCTGTTAAGTGCCTCCAGTGGTTACACCGGAGCTGCAGCAGTTTGCCCCATGGAGGACATAGCCCACAACGTTTAACTTGGTAATTTCCCTCTAAGGATCAGATAAATAAAAATATCGATGACCTTGGCAACATAACCTGAGTGTCTTAGTTTCACTAGGATGAACTGTTCTTGGAAAAAATTCTCCCCTGTCTGAGTCACAACCAGGTTTTTCCTTCTGGAGTAGGAATTTGTGCTGTTCTTCCCACTTATCCCTTCCCAGTCAGCAACGCAGGCAAATTCCAGGTTGCTAGTCTGGCATTTCGATTTCTGTAGGGTCTTCTCATGTTATGCCAGTGTAAAAGGTTTCACATTTTTTTGTAACATTCTTTTGAAAGAGAACTGCTCCACAGCACCTTGCTAGAGCCCAGTAGCTAGACTTTGAAAAGTCTATGGGGTTTTGCCTTGGTTCACAAAATGGATGAAAGTAAATTCTCTTCATTGTGGCACATAACATAAAGAGAGGCTTGTAAGCAATGATTGCAGAAGTCATTATAGGCAGGCTTTAAGAACACAGTGGTAGAGATATTCATGTGAGAAAAAAGATGATGGCTACCATGCCATTTAAACTTCTGTTATATTGTCAATAATAGATGTTTTTACCTTCTGTTGAACAAAAGAAGTAAAAATAGATGTATTGTTCAGAACAAACTTAATTTAGTGGCTTTCTGTTCGTTTCCTTTGGTCTTTCTTTCCACAGGCATATAAACTCCCCTCCCAGAAACAAATCATGCAGGCATTTCACATACTTTTGAGACAGTGAATGCTGATGGCAGTGCTTTTAGTCATTAGTGAAGTGTCCCAAGCAGTCAGTGACATGGAGGATGCAGAGCTGATGCCTCCCTCAGGTTACAGGAACTGTGGTTTGAACACTCTGAAGCAAAGAATAGCTCCCTACTCAGCAGGGTAGAAGGTATTGAGATGGATCTGCTCTCAACCCCTTGGCCTGACACTGCCTTATTATGGAAACTGGTCATGTTCACCACCAAGTTGGAAAGTCCTCCTGTCCCAGTAGCTGTCAATGTATTTTGAGCAGAGTAGGTTAAGTGTGAATAGACAGAGGTCCTTCCTTTGAACTTGACTGCCCCGGTGATAGGACACTGATGTGAGAAGTAGGTAATGTTCGTTCAAGCCTTTGCACTGCATCAGGCTGAAAGGATTTTTACTGGGGTTTCTGATCTCTTAGTCTGACCTTCAGTAACACCATTTTCTCCAGAACAAAGGAACCATACGCTGGCATGAGCTTATTCTGTATTACACCACTTTGAAATAGCTCTTAGCAGCAGTACACCAGCCAAAAATAATTACGGTGAATTCTCCATTATCTGACGGAAAGTAACAAACATTTTCCCAACAGTAGAAAAACACGGATGATGCAAGCACTGGGAGCAGTCACGGAACCAGTTCTCATAAGACTGGCCAGACCTAGGAGTATCTCTGCAGTGCACCCCCCTGACACTCCAAACTGGAGGAGGATTTACTCATTCAGACACAGTGCCCGACCTGAACTGACTCTCTGAGTGCACCACATTGCAACAGAGCTAACAAGCTTTCTAGGAATCCAGAGTGCTCTGCAGCATAGTAGGAACAAGATCATGCTTAATATGTCATGAACACAAGTGCGTAAAATCTGCTGGCCTCGTGCTAGCAAAGAAGAGCCCCTTGGATGTATCTCCAGAGGGTTCCATGGTACTGGTTCAACATGCATGGTGCAGAGACAACAGGTCTGGCTCTCCACTGAGATAATCCCAGTCCAAGCCTATGCTGTATTCTGTATAAAAACTGCCCCAATACTCCTGTGTTCTGTCCCAGGATAATAAGTCAAGGAGTCTGGATGGGTTCTTGCACAGCCAGCTGCACTCTCTCATCTTCTGTGGCACAGTTAATCAGCAGTACAGGTCCACTACTCACAAATAGTCAAGTGTGGATATATGGAGAAATGCATCATGCTCACGCCACTTGGTTTCTTGATGCTTGGTGTCTTGCCACCTACAAGGAGGATATGGGAATCAAACAGCACTGTGTTGTCTGTGAAACCTTGATACAATGCTATTGCTCTCTTTTTACCTTTCACAACACCCTCAAGCATCTTGAAGGCAAAGCTGCAACAGTCTGCCACTCGCAATCCATGCTCAGAGAAGTAGCAGAGAGAATGATGAAAGGTGAGAAAGAAAAAAACAGATGCGAAAGGAAGACAAAAGTAATCCAGCTTGAGTGTATATCCAAAAATGCCAAACTAATACACTGTCTCACACTTATACAGTCAGAGAACTTCCATGTTTTATTAATAGACTCAAAACTTTTCATCATGGTATTGTACTTATAGTATAAGTGATGACAAGCCAATAAGAACATGAGCCCCATTTTCACCTCTAAAAAAATACTGAAGTTGAAAATGCAAATGAGTCATAGTCTTTTTACAGTTGGCAGCTACCTATTACAAGGTGGTTAATATTTTTGTTCTTTATAATACAAGCAACCTCAAGATGAAGTAATAGTAATGAGTTACAACAAGGTCTGAGCTACACTGAAAGTTTCTTTAGTAACACAATAAAATAGTAATAAAAAAAACCCAAACAAAACAAATGCAGTATTTGCCACTAAAAAATTATAAAACAAACCATAGAGATCTGCAAAATTTTCAGATGGACTTCCAAAAAATGCAAACTTTTCTCAATTATTTGACCATGCAATGTTCTTTAAAAATAACCTCCCAGGCCCTGTTAAATCTGTATTGACAGCATTTAAATCACAGTGCACAGTGAAGCTAAAGTGAAATGGCTGATCAAACAACTCAATAAGAAAACAATAGGACTGAGTACAGTCTTGTGTTTCCCTGAATATATGTCATTTAAAAACCAGGTTTCATTTATAGGCAGTATCGCCTTTTCAGGTACCTCCCAAAGCAGGTAACAAAAAATCTACTCTTCAAGTGGCTCATGGAAGTTCCTGTTTAATTCCGGTAATACCCAAGAGCACTGTTCATATACAGTCAGAAGCAAAGCATAGAAGTCTGCTGTAGAATTAAGGATGAGAAAAACTACAAGGAGATAGAGAGACACAGAAATGTGGTGTTCATACAGTTTGTGAACAATTTGACAACAGGCAACTCTAAATTCCTGTCTGGAGTGTCTAGCTAATACTACAGGTACCTGCAGCCAAGTCCAGAAAAAAAACAAAGCAAACAAACAATATACCCAGACTGCCCGCAAAATGAACTGAAATACTGTTCTAAATCCTTTATTTTTTGTTATTAATATTACTGTTTGTGTCTCCCTCCTGCAGCTCTTGGCAAATATTGAACTTAAAATATTTGGAAAAACAGTTGGTTCTTCCCACCTCATCCGTGCCTTTTCTTAACCTCCAAAATCATTAAGCATTGTGTTGCTTGCTGAAATCCTGTTTACTAACGCTGCTTTGTTACGTGGGTATTTTCAAGTTTTTAAAGGAACTTTTTGTTCCTGCAGAGCGAAGTCTCCTTTTGTCCTGCTGCAGCCAAGTTAGCCAAGGTGCTGATAGCCCCCTGCAGTGAAGTAACATGAGCAGAGAGAAAAACTGGGGGAAACACAGCACTCTTTTCAACCATCAACATTTATTTAAATGTAATCATGAAATTTGGCTGTTCCTTGGGCCATGTGGTGTCTGCCCATTCTGCAGGGTGGGGCTGGAATTACTGCTGGCATGAATTTGTTTGGCCTCTTATTTTCATAACCCTTCAGAGCCACACAAGGGGAAAACAAGAGGCCACATAAGTACATTCGAGGGCTAAATGTTTGTCTGGCTTGCTTGCATCATACAGGACTTGGAAGGGCTGAGGAAATCCTCTGAGCTTAGGGAATGTGAAGTGAGCTGCTTAGTTTAATATGCAGACAGAGGGCTGAGGAGGATACAGGAAGGGAAAATACTCACACAGGTACTGAGAAGGGTCAATATGTGGGGGATCAACTTCAGAGGAGAAAATGGGCAAAAGATTAACTTTGTTGTTTTCCATTATTGCCGCTTTAAATCCACTTACAGCAAGAAGAATAATAGGCGTCTTTGTACCGTGACGCTTCCCCTCCTACAGGAAAGGGATGTGCCCCTTCATTTCATCCAACTCTCTGAATTTCAGAAGCATTTTGTGACCACTTTTATTCCCCTGCAGACCCTTTGGTTTCTCCTGCCGTCTCTTGGCCCCTACCTTCTCAGAAACCTCGTCGTACAGCCCTCACCTCATCTCCTTGCAGCTCCCCCCCTCGTACTTAGCCAGATCTGTCATGTTCCCCACTTCTGAGCAGGCTGTAAGAAAGAGAGGTGCGCAGCTGCTGCTCCTGCTTCTTAGCAGGCAGGGAAGGGTGACTTAAGCAGGTGATGCCAATTGGAAATGTCTCCCATGCAATGTCTTCAACTCCGCTGCTTCTCTCCAGCAGCAAGAAGTGAGTACAAAATCATGAGAAGGATGGAAAATCCTAGAGAACTTGTGGGCCATGTTGGTATGTAGAGAGGCTGAGAGAAATCTGGAAGAGAGAAAGTAGCAGAAATACTGAAGGAGAACTGAAAGTGGTTTTTGCATAGGTGAATTCGGAGTTCAATACGGGGCTTCCAGCTACAGGTTACTCATATGTATTGAATAGTAAATGGATATGTGCCTGAAGAAAACAAGCATCTAGAAGAGTATCCCTGACAAAGATGGATGGGAAGCGTAAGATGTTTGGGAACATGAACATACGACTGAAATAGATGAGTGGCTGAGAAAGGAGAGAGAAAACGCTCAAACAGGGCAGGTTTGCCATATGAGAAGAAAACAGCATTGGAAAAGTCAAGTGTTAGGAGGATATAGAGTATAAATGGAAAGTGATACAGAAAAAAGTGAGAGACAAGGAAAGATTACAAAATGGAAAGGGAAAGAGGAGGCAGACAGAAGAAAAGGAGATAGCGACCAATGTGACAGTGACAGATGCTTACACTTACTATTAATACAAAGGGAGTGCTGATCTTGCAAAGTGCCCACCCTCTGCTTCTCAGACCAAGATTTTGCTAGATCTCTTTCATAATATAAATCTGTGTTCTCAGGAAAGGCCTCAACAGATGTTTTACATGTTTGGTATATGTTTACTATGATGCCTTGACAAACTGCATATTGAAGGCCTTCACGTGTTTTCAGACCCATCTGAAGACTGGAGTATCTCTGACTTTCTTCACTGCTTGGTTGAGTGCAGAGAGATTTTAGATCCCATGTCACATTTATAATATGCAGCTGTTGTTTTAGTGACATCTTGGCTTAGAAGTACAGGATAAAAACTGGTCTAAGTGCAGTTCTTGTGTTTTTTTGGCTGTAATTAAATTCTGGATCTTGCTTAAGAGGGATTTTTAAGGAGGAACTGGAAATCGGTCCTTTCTGCTGGCATTATTCCTGGTTTACTTAATTTCCAATGGAGTTAATGGACGGAAAAAGGCAAAGGATAGGGAATCACTTGTAGCTGTTCTACTTGGAGACCCATTTTGGGGGGCGGATACTGCGAAGAAATTGGAAGTGAGAGGCTGGTAGGTAAAAAAATATATAAAATCTTTAACATGTAACTGCAAATAGAAATAGTAGGGGTTTAAGTCACTGAGACTTAAATCCCTGTGGGGACCACTTAGGAAGAATTATGTGACTCATAGATTTTAGAGCCAGAAGGGATCAACAGATTGTTAGTTTGACCTACTGTGTAACATAGGCCATAGTATTTCATCCAGCTAATTTTGCAGCTAGTCTAAAGCTTGTCTTTCCCAAAGCCAGGTGGACTTGATTTGGAGATTTGAGGGGACAAAGAACTCAATGCACCAGTTAATAGTTTGTCCTCTGGTAGTTTATTCCTTGTTGTTTTAAAACTGTTGGGTTTATATTTAACTCCACTTTATACAGCTTCAGCCTCTTTTTTTGTTGTTGTTTCGCTAAGCTTTCTCTGCTTTATTGGAGGCCTTCATTACCTATTACTTACTTGACGTGAAAGGTGCTTATGAATTGAAGGGTGTATGCTAGGTACAAAAGATGTGTGAAAGAAGGACGTTCTCCGTCCAGGCTGCAGTAATATGAGTGACGGGTAGGGTGAACATCTGTTCTCAAGAAAATTGCCACATTTTGAAGTATACTGTGTGTATCTGGGCTCCCCTGCAGCTGATGTGTTGCTGTTCCAGTTTGCATCTAGGTATTGATGCTAGCAGGCTACGGGCACCGGCTCATCAATACAGCTCTGTGGTACGAGAGCAGGGTAGAGCAGACTGCCCTGGAGACAAGGTGATTCCAGCTCTTGGGACAGCTTTTGGCAATGGTGGTTGCCTATGTGGGGTGTAATGAGAAGCGAGAGAGAGTGAAATGGCAGACTGCGTGAGGCTGACAATGAGTCAGCCACTCCGAGGGGCCTGGAAGAAATGTATAGTCTGTATAGAGGAGCGTTGGGCTGCCCTGAGCTGGAGGCGAGGAGTTCGGATTTCTGCAAATCCAATTCATCTGATGTTCTTGGCAGTCAGGGGAGGAAACTCGCAGCAGAGAGCTCTGGTGTGTGAGGAGTGATGACTCTCAGGCTGCCTTCTGGGAAGGCAGGCCAAAAAATGTGGTTACCATGTACTGCAAC
Organism: Rissa tridactyla; assembly: GCF_028500815.1. Lineage (NCBI taxonomy): Eukaryota > Metazoa > Chordata > Aves > Charadriiformes > Laridae > Rissa > Rissa tridactyla. Next base: position 20,646,450 of record NC_071497.1, read on the forward strand.
AACAGTCCTGAAGAGGGAGCGTAAACTAATAGTAGTATCCAGGGCAATATAAATTGCCTCCTTTGTGATGGAGTGAGCAGTCTATGACTAAAGGCTAAGGCAGTGCACAACCATGCACAGGAAAAATTTACATGTAGGTGTCTGTCATAACTAATGATTTTACCCCTTTTTGCCAAGAGAGAGAAATTCAATGCGTCACATAAAATTCTTCTTCATGCAAGAATTTTTCCAGGAAGTTCATCATCTAACAATCTTCATGCTGCAATTTATTCGTCTGTTGCTTCTTCTAAATCCTGGGTTTCTTCTGTTTCTGTCCAAACATGAGGATCCTTTCCACCCCCCTATTGCATTTTGGAGTTTCAAAATTCTGTCTCAGAATTTCTCTTTCTCTTGTTAATGGTACTAATTCAGAGGTTTTGATATTTCTCCTACCAATCTCTGTTACTGAGAATTATTACCAGAGGTATTGTAGGAGAATAATTGTGAGGTAAAAGAGTTTTGGGGAAAAAAAAGCACTAGGTATTTTCAGGTGGTCACACAGTGAGATGTCATTAATGCTGTGTAATTTGCTTGGAGTAGTGCAGCCTTGGAATGTGTAGCAGTATTTCACTGCGTGAAAAATTATTGTTGCTTCAGCTGCAGCCATATCCATCTCCCTGGGAAGACTTCCAGCTTCAAAGGGAAATCTGGTTGTACATGTTTGAACTGTGTTTTTAGCTGCAACATAATCTTTTCTGTCTTCTGGCTGTCCATTAGAAATGGTAATGAAAACATGGCACACAGTCCTTTCAGCCTCAGTGTAACCTTTCTCTTTCTCAGGAAAGAAAAGTTCCTCAATCCAGAGGGTAATTCAGTTAGTGACATCCTTTCAGACACTTTGAAGGTACGCTTTGTTGGAGTGTCTAATCTGCTAATCTGTATGCTGAGCATGCTAATCTGTGGAGTAAGGCAAAAGGATGGCACCTATCAAGGCAATGTCAAAAAAAGACACATCGGTATCCTAACTAGTACCTTCACAACAACTGAGTCATATTAAACACAGATTGATTTCATGGGCTGAATAGTCAAGTTCTTAAATCTTCAGTTACCAAAACATGTTGTCATAAGGAAGTCTCTAGTGAACCTAGCATTACTGCTTAAAACAGAGGAGAAAAGAAACATTGGTAATGGGAAAGCCATATAACAAACATTTCCGAACTTTCAGAAAAGCAAGCTAGAAAGTAAAAATAATGTATAATGAAATGGACTTCCCTCATTTATTTTCTCTCCATGAGCAAATGAGCTATAATAAAAAGTAAAAATAAAGAGGTCCTAGCAATTGACGACCTCTCACCTTCACCCCATCCAAGCTGCTTTTTAAGGCATTTTTCATACTCTTGGTTTGTTTATTGTTCCTCTGCTGCTTCCAAGTTGACCTTCAGATAGGATCCCACCCAGAATTTTGCAGGAAGCAAAACAGGGCAACAGAAGCAGAAGAGTTATTAGCTGTAATGATGGTTACAAAAATATGTGCAAAGTAATTATATCAGGACTGTTCCTGTCTTGCTCAGATACAAATATTTTTATTGATGTTTGTCTCAGACCCTTTGGGAAATTTTCAGACACATTGATATCCTATGAAAAAATTCTGTATTATTTCTTATATTTTCTCATGGCTTGTCTATGACCCTTCCTGTTGTTCTAGGATGCCCTGTTTGGAAAATATTAAGGCCATCATCATTATCACTGATTAAGCAATAAGGAAAAATAAAAAAAAAAATTAGTAGACTATGTTCTTCTCCATATAAATTCTTCCTAATTGTGTATATCCATCAAATGTAAATTACTTCATATAATACTCCCTAAAACGGGCTTTATCTTGTCCATTATGTGATTTAGTCTGGCTCAAAGAAGATAACACAGTGGAAAGCAATTCACTTCTTCTTGTTTTCTTCCTATGGGAAAAGTAATTCCTGTGTGTTTTGTTTGTATTTTATCTAGTCAACAAGGGCTGATGATGGAGTACTGAAAAGATACAAACCAAAAGAGATTAAAGGCAATTTGGTACCATGCAATTTAAAGTAGCACAGAGATCTGTACCAGTCAGCTGCAGTAAACCAAAGGTATGGCATATACAGAACCTATTTTCTTTTCAGTCATTTTACTTTTCAGTTAAGCCTCTTCAAACTTTCTGAAATTAATGGCATATTCTTCAGACAGTGCCTGCTACCAGAGTCATAAGGCATGATGTTTATAGTTAATACCAAGGGAAGGTATGCAGAAAGACTTCTGCTTATATTTATTGCTATAACATCCAAGGTCAGGTAACTTTGGTATGTACCAGATCGGAGGGTCGGAAGCGGAAAAGCATAGAGGGGTTGCACCTGCAGGGAGGAGCTGACAGGACAGTTGACCCAAAACTGACCAACAGGGTATTCCATCCCATCTGCCCCATGCTCAGTGTAAAAGCTGAGGGATCAGAGGGTCAGTTCTCTTTCTTCAATGGCCAACATTGAGGGGGGGAGGACCCTGTCTGTTTATCTGCCTTTGATCCCAATCTGTGCATCCCTGAATCCAGTTCCTGAGTTCAGTTCCCATCTGTCACTCAGTCCAATCTGGGACTTTCCCAGACATGACGTTGCCTGCCAGTGACATGATCGTCATCCTGGAAGCTTGACACGGCTTGTATATACTGTATATATTTAATTATTTTATTATTAATATTATTATAGTTTCTTTTTATTATTTTCTTATTAACATTTAATTGAAGTAATTTAGTTTCTTTTTTTCAATCCATAAGTCTCTCTCTCTCTCATTCTTCTCTCCCATGGGAGAGAAGCTAAAGAGAGCATCTGTCATTCATTTTAGTGGCCAGTCCAGCCCAAACCACAACAGATATATAGCAAACATTTTTCAGGGTTGTCCATTTTTGTTTTTCAAATCTCTAAACATCTACACACCTACAAGCATACATACACACATACATAAAATGCCAACCATGAATATAGCTAGAATATCATCATCAATTTTTAATATACTGTTTGTATGAATGGATTTATGAAAAAATCTACCACGTTTTATATCCATAGTAACTTATTCAAAGATTAATCTATTTTATTGGCTGTTTTTGTAACATAAAATATGTTCCATCACCATCACCTTGTTGGTAATTTTTTAATGGATGTGGGGGGGGGAGGCTTTTAAATTGGAGTTGAAGTATTGTTTAGTTTGTTCCTCATTTCTAATGATCTGAAGGCACTTTTGTTTTTTCAAAGGAAAAAAGGGTAAAGTTTGGGATTTTTTTTTTCCTAATAATCTGGTACCATGAATACTTCCCTTGCCAGTTCCAGACATTTGCATTGGTATCTGGGATGGCTTGTGTGGAAACAACAGTCTTATCTGTCTACCACTAACAAGGATTCCACCTAAAATCTTACAATAGAGAAAAATATTTTTTTATCTTCTGAAGACACATTGGTGAATGTAAGTTTTTACAAAATGCAAGCATGCTTTTTACAACTTGTCTGTTAGATCTATGAAGCTAACGGTAACTTTAATCTTAGTACTTCCTGGATATCAACTCTGTAACTTCAGTATTATTCTTTAGTATTTATGTCTGTCACATATAGTCATCACAGTTTCATATACCTCAAATAACTTGAAGCTGATAGTCTTGGGTGACAGAATCAGTGCTTAAGGTGAAATAACTTTTTCATGTATTTTTCCTGGCATAAAAGCATTCTGCAAATACTGGTAAAAAGCCAGTCTGTGTCTAAATTGCGTTAAAAGGTGGGAGCTCTGTGTCATACACACAATAAATTTTGCGCAATACAAATTGTTTTTAGCCCCTAAGGCTAGCTGAAGGTCAAATGCCATTTTCTTGTAACCCAAGTGTTATTCTTTTGCTAATCACCTTTTGACATATATAGCATAAATTTAAATTAATTGTTTGGCATACTGGTACTGCAGCGTCAGAAGGACTAGCCTACTGTCATTTTTCTCCTTCACACACTGGTGTGTTGCAATGCAACTCACTCAAATCAGACAACCCAATTTTACTTCTCTGAAAGCCTTTTCTCATTTTTCTTTTTGTATCTCAGGCTTAGGAATTAACGTGATTTAGAGAACTTGATAAAACTGCCAGGGGAGATGATCAAAGAACGTGATGTGGGGTTGGAACTAGATGATCTTTAAGGTCCCTTCCAGCCTAAACCATTCTATGATTCTGTGTTGTAAAAACCCATTTACCAGGTTTGTTCCATGTCTGCCTCAGATGCGTACCTGCCACAGGAAAAATTTCAGTGTGAAACAGATACCAGAATTTGTTTACAGCAGATCTCTGTTGCTTAGCAGAATACAAGACATTGCTTTTGCCAAGAGTCTAAGCAAGTGTGGCCTGTTGTGCATTTTAAGGTTTTCAGTAACTGACAACTGACATTTGTTATGCAGAAAAGGGTAGAATCGAAGAAGCACTGTGTGGATTTGCGTTTGACACTGCCAGCAGAGAACACTTGCAATGGGAATGTTCGAACCAGTGGTGTTTTCTTGTAGCAACTATTTATCGTTGTTTCTTTAGAATTAATTTCCACAGAAAATATGAAGCTTGCAAAAGTTAAATTTGGAAGAATGTTGAAACAATTGGGCCAAAACCTGTGATTTTTTTCAACGAGAACAGTGCCTGTGTACGAGATGGAATTAGGGCTCCTCATGCTCTTCTCTGTTGCCTGGCCTTCCCAAGGAGGTCATTTGCCCCTTTTCACCCAGGCAAGAGGGGAAGGGGTTTGAGAGAGAAGACCCTGCCCGCGGATGCAGAGCCTGAGTGGGGACCCCTCCCAGTGAACAACTTGTAGGTGTTAAGTTGATCAAATAGACTTTCCCTCGCACACGTGCTTCTGCCTGGCAGGAAAAGACCCGTTTTGCCCCAAAAGCTGGTCAGTCCAGGAGCTCCCCTTGTCCTGTCAGACCAGCCACGACAAGAGGGGCCAGTAGCCCTGGGGCGAGCGAGGATCAACCCCTTCTGCCCGCCCCCCGGAACACGGGCTCCTCCCTCCTCTCGGTGACCAACGATGGCGCCGGCCAATCAGCGCCCGGGCCGCATGTGTTGACGGGTTGCCATGGCAACCCCGGGGGCGGGGACCACGGGCCGCCCCCCCCCCGCCACACCCTGCCAGGGCGCCGGGCCGCAGGGCTAGGGGATGCCCGTCCTAAAAAGTAAAGCAAAAAGGTAAAAGAATCTAAATACACTGTGGGAGGGGGGTAGGAAAGGTGTTCCAGGTGTGCTCATACTTTGCTGTTCGACTCTTTTCTTCCATAAAGGACGAACCGAACCGAAAGGCAACATCAGAGAAGCCCGGGTCTGGAGAAAACTAGGGAATTTTGAGCCACTCGTTGGAGTGAAGGTAATGTTTAGGAAGGCGTTGACAATGTGGTGCCTCGCACGGTCTCTTGAGTGTTGGATCTGAATAAGACTGTGGGCTTTTGTAGGCTGGAGGGTGGAGGAATGGTTGGGTGTGGAGGCACTGTGGTTTTCCTTCAGTCCTGAAGTTGAAGCAAGTCTTCTGCCTAGCCAACGGGCACAGGCAGATGGGATCCTCTGGGGTTTGGGTACCAGGTTTTATGTATTTCACCTAATTTCCTTGTGGATCTCAGGTGGCTCTAGTGATGACACCCCTAGCCTGAAACTCAGTAAGCCAAGGGATAAATAACATAGTCCCATGTCCTGCCTCATCCCATTGCATCAGTGCTTGACACCAAAGTACCAGACAGCTGGATTCCAGCAGAGCCCAGAGGCCCCGTTATAAAGAAGTGAAAAGGTCAATGAACGATGATTTGAGTGACTCCCTTCAGACCAGCTAACTGGTAATACATGGGTGTGTAATAGTGCTTACTGCAAGGATAATGCATTTATTCTCTGGAATTCATTTCTGCAGAAATTTGTGTGGCAAAACAGCATTTATCAGGTCAGATGTTCTGATTTCCTAATTCCCCCCTTCACTTTTCTTGGGAAATGGACTGCATTCATTTATGTGTGTGTTTCAATAGGCAGGAGAATATAATTGGAATCATCATGGGCAACTATTTGGATACTGAAAGCTAGAAATGATACCCTGTGTAGAAGATAACCCTACCTGGCACATAATTACTGATTGTCCCATATAGCAGAAATTACCTCTTTCAGTTCTATTCCTGGAAAATATGTGGTGCTGAACAGTAATGACAAGATTTACTAGAAAAGCCAGAATATTTTTTTGGCTCGGAAAGCCAAGCGAAACAGAAAACTTTGCTGCCATTTCCAAGTGGTTGATCTTAAAGCTAATTACAAAATTTCTTCTTAAGATACTTTCAGTAAACTGATTGCTAAAGTTATAAATTAATGCCATTGACTTAATTGCAAAATTATTTTTTAATTTAAATTTACTTTTCTATTTATTTAATTCCCTAGGACATTCATCTACAATAGAATGCATTGGTTTCTAACTAAGTGAAATTAGTTACATAATGAAGAGCTCAGACATACATGGATTTTCACATCTCTTCATTTAATCCACATTATCTGGGGTTATTTCAGCCTTCTATGTATTCTTCTATACGTATTTCTATTGGCTTTTGGAATTTAATAATATTCTATCAACTAAAGAATTATAAAACAGGACGATATAGACATAGGTAACAGCTTCAAATATAAAGTGAGAAAAAGACCACTGTTAAAAATAAAAAATTATAGAGTCACCAAGGCCCAGTGGTACTGGGTAAAACTTGATGAATGAAGTTTGTCAGCCATGTCCTCTCACATCAATTACAAATTACTGTTGATCTAAAATGGGGAAAAACAATAATGTGAAAGAATGACATTTTGAGATTTATTACCAACAAGACCCTTAAAAACGAGTGTTCACCTACCAGTAGCCATCATTAGCCTTGTGCTATAATGCCCTCAAGCCTCATGCTGGATATAATGAGTGTTTCCATAGCAGAGATTTAGTAGGTGGCCATTTTCTTTTTGTGTCACAACATCATGAATGTTCTGCAAAGTATTAGGAGGTGCTGTATCATTCATGCAAAATCCAGTGATGAGTATTTAATAACTTCTTGTTAGGATTAACAACATTTCACAGAAGCAATGGAATGTCCAGAGTTTTTGTTGTTCTAGCCGCTTTCCACTTCAGATCACTTCACCTGCTTGTCTAGATTACCTCTGCCAGTTCTCTATTATTGTGCCTTTCTGCTCATCATTTAGTTTTCATATTACTTTTAGTAGCTGGTGTATCTTAACTGAGCATAGGAATTGCCATAGTAATTAGATTATCTTGTTGAGTATCCTGTTCATAACAAAAGTAGTAAAAACCTCAGTTATGGAGTCACTCGTCAGCAGGAGCACTTCCTGTCTATTGAAAAAATATTAAGGTTGACTTACACTGTAAAAGATGAGAAAATTTATCCCTTCTGATTATTTTATCCTGCATACTGTAACTGTGGTAATGCAGATTATTGAGAAAAGTGTCTTTCCAGCACTGAATCACCCTACACTTCTAGTGACAGGCTCTCAGCACATGTGCATTGTCATCCTTCTTCCGAGTTCCACTGACTTGTGTCAGTTTGTACAAGCTGACATGCCTGCCTTCTATTTTTCTGTGTCAAACAGACTCTTGACCAATTATGCGTTTATCCATCCACCTATTTTTTCCCCCTAAAAGATCAGCCTACTGTCTTGAAATTATTGCACAAATTGCGTACTCACCGTCAAAATCACCGAAAATCAGCCAGATTCTGCACACATCAGTCCCAGACATGGAAATTTTCAACAAACACACCTGAGCTACGAAGTACATGTAGCTTACTTTGAGCTGTGTAAACTTACTTGCTTCGATGTCTGCTTGCTCTCACGTTCCTGTGCTGAGGGCAGGGTGAACACACCCAGTCTGTTCATTATCTGATGCATATCTGATATGCCCTCTATGATTTGGATAGTGTAAAATATTGCAGATTTACCACAGTAATTGACAATGATTAAGAATGGGATGCATAGTATCCCCAGTGTCACCCAAATTGGGAAAGTGTCTATTCTGGTTTTTACACAAGAGTAAGTGTGGAGGCAGGGTAACATTATTCATTTAAAAAATGAAATGAGTGTGTTAAATAATTGTATGTGAGTAAAATTAAGGTACCCTTCACCCTGGTAAATTGTAATGTATCACTAAGTAAAATATGAAAAGCAAGAACCTTGTTTGTAGAACATAGAGGATATTTAAGGCATTACTGGAGCAGGTCCAGAATTTTGAAATTCTGTCAAGTTAGTTACATTTTTTTCAAGTAAAAATGTTTCACTTTTTCTCTATATTTTAACTAGTAGCCATCATAATTCCTTCACATAAGGTTATGAGTTCAATCAAATCAAAGGAATTATTGCTTATGTTTGGGATGAGGAGGACATAGTCACACAAAAGAACTGCTGGGTCACTAGAAGCAGTCTCCAGCTTTCTCTCGCAACACTGTCATGAACTTAAATCAAATAAATTTAATAAATAAAATAAGCTTAATTATTGCATAATTATATGTAGGGTCTCCTCAGATGCCAAGTATACAGTGACTGCTATTGACATCAGTGAATTTTGGATTGAACTGTGAAGTTTTAAGAAGGAAGAGAATCAGATCCAAAGAAAGACATGGGTGTTTTAATAAGTCAGAGGAAAATTACAGAAACATTTGACTAGGTTGATTGTCTCATCACAGCAGACACCTTAAATAGATCTTTATCAGAATCATATCGAAACCTCAGGGTTATGTATTTTCCTTCTGTTACATTCTGATGAACATTTGCACACACACACAGAGTAGTGATTTCGCTCTTGTGTGCTTGATACAGGTGCATCGTTGAAGGAATTTTTAGTTTTGTCTAACTGATGCTTTAAACAACGGGGAAAAATGTTTGTTAGAAAATTCCCAGACAGTTCTAGCCCAGTTGTATACATCGTAAAACAGTGGCTTTTTAACCTGGTATATTTGATTTTGAGTATTCTTGCCTTGTGCTTTTAGCTGTCTGCATCCATGCTTAATGAAAGCATAACCACCAGCCTCTGGGCTGCAGATAGTGTAGGGCAGAGGGTACTGCTATACGTGCAGCTGATCCTCTGATGGAACAAGCTTCATACTTGGATGTTTCTGAGTGTGCATTACTCATAAGACATTTAAGCCAGGCTGCTGTGATGTTAGATTTTACAGACATACAAAATCTGGAAGCTGCCAGAAGTGGGGGTACATGCCAATATTTGTGTGTTCAGAGCTTGCAAATCGTTTCTTGAGATAGGAGGATGCATAAAAACATGGATCACTCTGAGCTATGACAAGAATAAGTGTCCTGATGTAGAAAACTCTGGATTTCCTACATCTCGGTGGTCTTTATTTAAGTTTAGTCAAGTAATAGATTATTCTTTTCACATGACCGAAGGAAAAGATTAGTCTTCAGGACTAATCAAAGGAGACTCCTCCAGCCAGGAACTGTAGAGAAAATGGAGTGCTGAGCTGGAAAAATGTGAAGGTTTTAATGTGTGGTTAATTTGCTAAAAATATTGTTGGAAACATAAGAATGTTTTTTCCTTTTATCTTTCAGTGAAAAAGAGATCCAACAGTAAGATACTACAAATTATCCAATATTTTTGTCCAACTTATGTTTGAGTACTTTGTCTTAACAGATTTCTAAAATGATTCATAATTGAGCAGTACAAAACAACATTTAGCACAAGAGAAAATACAGCCAAAGATGTTGGTTAAACTTCATTTGCTTTCCCTTAAAGAATAACGGGAAGCCTCATAGAAAACATTTTATTTGGAAAGAGCCTGAAGCAAGCCTTTTTGGCATTCAATGCAGGATGTCAGTTTGGTCCTTTCTGACACCTCTTTTATATGTAAATATAATGAAAACACAGTAGAAGGGAGAAAAAAGACTTACCTTTACCTTGACTATAAAATTAGGGAACAGCCTTACAAAATTCTGTGACCGGACTGATTTAGTGTTAGGGTGCTACAAAATCTAGATTAATTTCCTTTTTTTTTTCCAATTTGCTGTGTTACGCTCAGCAGATTACTTCATCTCTTTCTTTCTGTATCTTTTGTCCTCTTAGACTGAGTTGTTGTCCTTTGCCTTTTTACACAGTGCTGCTCAGACTGAGAAACCAGGATCTCTGGGTATTACTGTAGTGCAAGAAGTTGCTGCTTGTTGCTTCTCTTTTGAAGCTATTTGAGATGTTTGTAATTCATGTAACAGTAACATTAGGTATTACAATTGAAATAACTTTTCTTTTAGAACACTTGTGAGTTAGTCCAGTTTACATGAATAACCTTTATTAAATGACCCACGTAACTACAACGGTGATGTCACAAACAAGACGTAAGACTTCAAGCACTGAGTGATGAACAGGCAGGATGAGTATACAACATAGAGCGTAGTATTGAAGGCAAACAAAGGGAAAACTTCTCAGAGTGAAGTGGGGGGTTGCATAAATAAGGGCTTACACAGCCAGGAACTCTTGAATTAAGAGCTCTTAATACTGGATTAATCACTATATTTTTGCAAGCTAAAATCAGTTTATTCTTTTTCAACGCAGACAGCCTGATCCATAGCTGGGCTTTCACCATGCTGTTGTATTTGAATGCCACCATTTTGGAGCCATATGTTTCCTGCTTGTTTTATTGTATCTCTGTGGCCTGTCACACACTTCCTCAGGCAGAACAACCCACGCAGACATTCTCATAACTTTGTTATGCGAGTCCTGATTTTGTAAGCACTCTCCAATTATAGATAACCTCTCCAAAGAGCCTCCTGGATATAAGCCAGTGCCACCTCAAGCAAGTACTCCATATAAATCCTTTTCATAGCTTTGTCAAGCACTGTTTTAAAAATAGTAAAGGAATCAGTTGTTCTCACTGTTTATTTTGCTTGTTTATGGTCCTCCCTCCTAAATCCAGATGTGAAAATTGTATCTGCCTTTAGAGAGAGTCAAGCATGTCCAAGGGGTATTTCTTTGAGATGTATAAGCTTGAAAGTTCTGTGACCTTTGTTTCAGCTCTGTGTTTATCTGGTACAAGGATTTATCTTGTCCCTTTCTGTACTGGCAGATGGGAGCGACAACAGTAAGCCAGCCATACAGTTTAAATGGAGTTTACAGTCTGATACAGCTGCACATGGAGAGGCTGTGATATCAGTCAGCATTCATAAACTATATATAAACAGATTCCCCAAACTGTCACAACTGTTCCTGTATTTTGTCCATTGAATAAGCACAGTTGTGTCCTGGCAGCAGCAGGCTTCATGCAATGTGCTCTTCCACAAGGTAAACTCTGTTTTTTTCAGCTGGGAGGTCTCCATGTGGAATTCTAGCTAAGTCAAAGACAGTAGTGTTGAGGAGTCATTGGAAACAGCCAATTTAATCCCCCAGCTAGCTCAAGTATGTTTTGTTCAATTCAGTCAAGGAATCCAGGCTTATAAAATGACCTTATAATGGGTTTTGAGGAATTGTTTACATGAGAGAATCAAGAGAGATGAAAAACAGAGAGGGTCACTCTTTAGAAATGGGCTGCATACAGGAAATAGGAAACGTATGTGTCAACTTTGCTTCCAAGTTCCAACGCTGACATGAAAGAAGACATAAAGAAGGCCATTTCAGGGAAGAAGTTTCCACTTGCCTGTATAGGTTGAATCACACATGGCAGCTAAGAGAAGGCAGCATTACTGAAGCATGGATAATAATGCTATTGTTGCAATTTCTGGATAGGATAAACTTAAAAAGAGTGTGCAAGGATTCCCGTTTCTTCTTCAGGACAAGAAGATAAAAGATGTACTGAGCTATTTGCACTCGTGTCATTCTGTTCTATTTTGGATAAAGTGAAGCTCTCAGCCTGATGCTGAGCTAGCCGTAGTATTTCACTTGCTTTTAATTAAATTGAACTCATCCATTAGCTGCAAGTGCCCTGTCACTGCAGTTCATGAGATTGTTTTTTAAGTATTGTCCTCAGTGGAACTGCAGAGGAGAGGAATGTTTTCCCACAGCTATACGCAATGATCAACCATACCTTCCCACCTTATGAAATAACGTTGCAACTTTTTTAAAGGAAAAAGTTAAGAAAGTTTTATGTTTTGAAAAGAAATGTTAAATCACAATCCTGATTTACTTCCCCATCTTTACCACTGAGCATGAGAAAAGAAGATTTGAACTGCTCGTATGCCTTTTCATTTCACACTGAATTTATAGGAAGTTTCCAAATAACAACGGTCAACTTGGCAGGAATAAATGTAGACCAAATGGTGTAATCCCCACAAGGAAGCATAATTCTCTTATGAAGTATTTACAATAGCAAGCTTGGATACCCAACAATAGGTTATATTGTTAATAGGTTGTTTATAGCATCTTTTATTGACTGATTCATTCTTAATAGTAACAGATTTAGTCACCTAACATTCTTCATGTGGCAGGCAGTTCAATGTCCACTGTTTCTTTAAGAATCCTCTCAGGTAGCAGAAAGTATCGTTCTGGCGTAAATCAATAAATAGGACATAAATAGGACCTTGCGAAGTTCAGAAGTTCCATGAAATGTAGCTGAACTTTCTGATGCTCCCTTCCTCTGACCCTCCAATAACCCTTATCTCCCCTGCCTTCGTGACCCTTTAATGTTTCCTTGGCTCTCCATTCCCTTCATCCTCCTAAAGAGCTTGGCGACTTCCCAACTTGGATTCATCCAACAGGCCACCCTCCTTGGAAACTCTCCCAGTCTTTGAAAGGGCTTTGCAGTAGAGTTGCCTCAATGCTAGTTTACAAAATTAAATCTCACACACTGTTGAATGATTCACCTAACTGAATCACATGCGTGATCTGGTCAAAACTGGCAAACTTGTTATTGTGGCAAATTGTGGTACAAAGTGATCAGCCTTCTGCAAAGTTGAGAAAATCTAGGCCATCTATAAGGAAAACAGGGAAAAGGCTTTGGGATTTGTTGCACAAATAGCTTTTGTAATACTTTCTACACGGTTATCAAAGTTTTTTTGCATTAAGGGAACATTGCTGGTGAGGGCAAAAATGATTTCTTTAAAATTGGATAGCACCAGTTTGAAGACAGCTAACTGCCGAAGTATTATTAAGTGCTACTGTTCAAACTGCTTGTAACCTTTCTTTCTTTGTTAGTTTGTAGCATGCTTTTCCACTAGATATTTCACAATAACACATCATGTAGGAGTCAGAACAAAAAAAGGTTTTTTTGATATCTGAAATAAAAATTACAGTGCTACGTTTTTGTGTATCCTTTAACATACATTATACACTTATCTGATAGCTTCAGACATGAGAGGATGCTATAGCCTTTTACCTTACTATATTTTTCCACAGACTGCAATTATATATTAAAGTTTTAGAGGAGCTGTTAACTTGGAGTGCTAAGTATAATGTCCCTCAAGAATTTTATTTTTAACAGATAACTGCAACATACTTGTTCACAGAGATTTGTTCCAGTACAAATCACAGATTGGCTCTGGTGGTCTTTACATCTTCCAATTCGCTTACAAACAAATCTGAGCTTCACAGGAGATTTTGTAAAATGAGAAAATGTCACAGGTGTCCCTGGAAGATGCAACTTTGTGAATATTTAAGCAAGCAGTGTGAATGCAGCAATCTAAACATCTTTGTATGCCTGGCAAGAGGATGACTAATTGTATGAACCCGGTGATAGCTTATTTTTTCACCGTTGCCCATGTCCTTAAGGTATCCTCTAGAATATTTATGAGACACTGGAATCAGCTCAGTGCTTCTCAGTGATACAGGCAAACATTAAGTATGTCATCCCAAAGTTAACGACAAAACTGTGCCCTTGCCCTTGGGCATAATGAAACTCAGCCCCTGGGTTTAGAGGTGGGAGTGATAAGGGTGAAAAGGCTGCTGAGTGGGAGCAAAGTCTACCAGAGTGGCATGAAAAAAGAGCAGTTAAGAGCAGATCCAGGTTGGTTGGTGGCAGTAGAGAAAGTGACCTGACATGGGTCAGTGGATCTCTGGGTAGGTAACTTCCTAAGAAGTTTGGAAGGGTTGAGATAAAGTTTGGAACATTCAGTAAGGTCAAGGTGACTCTTAAGTCAAAGGGAGAGCTGCCAACCCCAGAACAGTGGCCATTACACCTTCACCCTATCTTTGGTGGCAAAATAAGCAATAATCAGCTGTTTCTTCTATTATAGATAAAGTGGGCAGTGATTACCTTGCTGTCCTTACCAGCCTGTCTATGCAACCTCTTCCTTGCTTATGACTAAAGCTAGCCTGCTAGTTAATTTTCTGTTCTTGCAATTAAACAATAGGCTCTATCATAGCATGCTTACAGTCTGAATTTTATTTTCTGATCCTTGGAGGACCAGCACAAAAAATTGTCTCTGTGAGAAATGAACATTGAAGTGATACAACACAAAGTTGTCTCTATACAAGGATGGATTGCAAATTCAAAAACTGAAATATGTTTAGCACTGTCTTCTTGAGACTAAACAAATACAGTGCCCATATCTTCTCCCCATATGGCATGTGCTTCAGCTGCCAAATCATCTCAGTAGCCTTTATTAATAAACGTGCTCCGTTTTATTAATATCTCTCCTGTACTGCAAGAATCAAGACTGGTCAGAGAATCTGAGACACACACTCACAAATGCTGTGTAAAGGGGCCTAATAATTTCTGTCAGCCTACAGATTGGGAACGTTTTCCTTGCTGACTGTCCCTTTGGAGATTGGACATTAACATCTCTCTACTAAGTGACTTATTTTCACTTCTCTTGAGACAGGGAAATTATGTTTAACTATCAACAGAAATGGCTTAGAAATGAAAGACTATGTTAGAAATACCAGTTCTGTCAATAACTGAAAATAAAGCATGTTGATTATTCTCGAAACCACATGCATGTCAGCAGCTTCAATCCTTGCAAACCCATAGTCTTTCAAGTCCTTCATCACTTTACACGCTCTGAGACTAGAATTTCAGATTTACATTGTTCAGCTGATCATTAGGGGTAGAGTATATTTGATGTTATTTGTCTGCTATTTAAAAATCACAGAACCACAGAATTGTAGGTGTTGGAAGGGACCTTCGGATAATCATCTACTCCATCCACCCTGACAAAGTGTGTTCACCTAGAACAGGTTGGACATGATCACATCCAGTCGGGTTCTGAATGTTTCCAGAGAAGGAAACTCCACCACCTCTCTGGGCAGCCTGTTCCAGTGCTCTGCCACCCTCAAAGGAAAGAAGTTGAAAATATAACAGTATATATAAAGTATAAAGATATAACAGAGTAGTAAGGTAAACTGATCCTTGTGATAAGCCACTGGATGTTAACCTTAGCAAAAGAGATAGTGTTTATTAATATGTGCTGATTTAATTTGTTTCAGGTTCATATAAAACCAAAAGGCAAAAAACAAACACACAGAAAACCTCTTTCCCTACTGGAATGGCCATTAGCAGTTTTCCAGCTTTCAAGTCTGTAGTATATTCCAGCCGATTAAATTGAATTAAGAAGATTGAGCATCATGCTGAATAACAGACTTTCCCCAGACCTTTATGTGTAGGACGCAGAAGTTTCTTGAAATGTTGTACACTTCATGGAAAGAAATGTCAAGAAAAAGAATGTGAACAAAGCCTGTAACACTCTGCCAAGTGCTGGAGAGGCCCCTGCTATTGTCTCTAATATCTTGCCTTCAGAGCAGGTTTCACCACCTAACGTGTCAGATCTCCCTAGAATTTTGCCCGAAGTAGTGCATCTAGAAGCTGGACCCCAGAAAAGGCGACCAGGCACTGCAATAATATCAAAACGGTCAGATACTTCAAACATGTCTCGGATGCCACTGAATTGGCCCGTCATCCCACCAAGAAGACCTGGCTTCAGGGTATGCTATATCTGCAGCAGAGAATTTGGGTCGCAGTCTATTTCTATACATGAGCCCCAGTGCCTAGAGAAGTGGCACATTGAAAACAATCAGCTACCAAGGCATCTCAGAAGAGCAGAGCCCAGGAAACCTGAGGTCCTGACTGGTGGTTCCTGTAAGCTTACAGCTGAAGATGAGGCAGTTTACCATAGTGCTCAAGCCCAGCTCCTGCCCTGTGGAAACTGTGGACGAACCTTCCTTCCTGACCGTCTCATTGTGCACCAAAAGAGTTGCAGAGGAGGTAGCAGCGGTGTGGGGCTGGCAAGCTCTAGCCCCCATAAACCTTGTAAAGGCCCAAGCTCTGTGTCTGGCTCAGCCCGTGATGATCCATCCAAGACCTCTCAAGGAAAGAGAAGGGTTGCACCAGCCATGTTAGACAAGGTAAATTGC
Organism: Rissa tridactyla; assembly: GCF_028500815.1. NCBI lineage: Eukaryota > Metazoa > Chordata > Aves > Charadriiformes > Laridae > Rissa > Rissa tridactyla. Next base: position 20,662,754 of record NC_071497.1, read on the forward strand.
CAATCACATGCTGTTTGAAAGAGCGTGGATGCATTTTGACGGGAGGCACTCCAGGGGAGAATGGGTTCCCATCAAATTTAAAATCACTTTCCTTCAGAAGGAGCTTTTGGCTCCATGCAAATGTTTCTCTGATGAACAGCGGGTAAAGGAAAGGGGAATATTGTGTGTGTAAGGGAAACTACTAATTCCTATTTCTTTTGGTTTTCCTGATGAAAGGGAGTAGTTGGGTTCTCATACTCTGTGGTGCTGTGAGGGTTATGTCCCCAAAAGGGACCCTTGTGTGCTATAGTTCCACAGGAGATTCTCTTGAGCAGCTTAGGCAAGCTTTGAATGTTACATGTTTTAGCAGGTTTTAGGTATTTTTATTTAGCTAATATGAAATACAGTGTTTCATTATCCTGTAAACACTCCAGTGATTTTCATTTTTTACCGTTATTCTTAACCTTGGCGTGGAACACGAGTTTACTGAGGACTGCATGTTCAAAGGCAGCAACTCGGAGTATAACAACAACAAAATAAGACTGCACATTTCTTTCCACTGAATTTGATTCAAGATCCAAGAATAAAGAAGCTGATTCACATTATCCAAAAGCTACACAAAGTTTTGGAAAATGGCGTATTTTTTTCTGCATTTGTTTCTCCACAAGCTGTCTTTTGGCCAGGACATTTGTAAAAAGATAGATGTCTAAATTTAGGCCCAGTGTCTAAAATAAAAGGCTTTTTTTTTTTTTTTTCCAGTGGGGGTTGGACTCCTGATTGCCTACATTACTTTTGAAAATGGGATGTAGCTTTCTCAGTCACCAAAGGAATGCAATGCTATGCAGAGCATTTCTAAAAACATTTTAAAAGTCAAAGAATGCTGTATTTCAGTTTTGCAGCTGCTAAATATAATGGAGCTAATAGCATTATCCTAACAAACATGAGAATAAAGACAATGTAAGGCATTTTTATATTGTGCTATTTGAGGCCACTAATTGATAGATATTGTCAAATTAGGTCCACTCCTCAGGTCTTTTATCAGGAAATTTCAAATAACCCATAAACAGTTCAAAGTGCTGTGCAGGTGTATCTATAGCTATAGGAAAGGCAATGTTCTTGTCGTGTTACACTATGTTGTAATATTTACCAAAGAACTGGTATTGCTTTAAAGGTGATTGTTCAATGAAAAGCGTGGGTGTGAAGCAGAGTTTACAAAACTCTCTGCTCCATCCATCACTCATAACTCTGTATGTTTATTAAGAAAAAACAAAACAAAAGAAAGCAGGGCGGGGTGGGGGATGGGGAGAATGTCCATAGTTATAATGTCATAAAAAAAACCCAAGTTTAGAGTGTGGTTTGGCCTTGAGGGTCACTCTGTAAAAATGTTGCCCTCTTGCACAATATATCTGCTCCCTGTGTGGATTAGTCACATCTGCTGACTTGTTGAACAACAACTTTATTACCACTTCTTACTTCTGTGAGCTCTGCAGAGCCAGAATGATACGTGTTTGAATCTGTTCTTCCTTCTGTGTGAACAACAGGTTTCCTCATTTACTTCCAAGCAGTTACAGTTCATCAGTTGCACCAGAACTAATGAGGCTGTACAGCTTGCAGTTTGTGATTGACTCTGAAGGACTTTATTATTAACAGTGACTTTCAGGAAGGGATGATGGATTTTACCTCTCTGAGATCCTTTATTATTTTTAGAGCTGTCCTTTTGTACAGAGGTATGTGTTAAGGCAGAGACAGGAATGGAAACAGTGAAAGAAATATCCTGTGACCCCAGGGGCTGTTCGGGACTGGCAGACTGCTTCTAAGGAGTGGTCAAATGAAGCCTTTTTTCCATAGGTTTAAATTTTCTGTGTGAGGGTGTCCACTTCCAGTTGAAAGGTCTACACATTGCAGGAAGTTGAAAAGCACTAAGCTCACGGAAGGACTGCAGATGCGCTATAAACAGGGACAAGGTCTGGGTCTCCTCTACAGCCTTCATCTTTTTGCAGCATATGGTTTTAATGTTGCTCACCTTACCAGCTACTCGGCCGCTAATTAATTCTGTTAAAGAATAGCAGTGGTGGAGTGAAAGGCAATCTGTTTTGGTCCTGTCAGGAAAGCATTAGGGTCAGATCATGTCTCACTTAACAGGCCTTTTCACTGTGACAGTGAATTGTTTAAGTACCTGTTTAAAGTCCTGATTCAGAAAAACGTCAGGGGGAAGGAAAAACTGAAAAAAACCCCAACCCTTATGTAAGTGTATTTAAGAACTGTAATGCTACTGTCAAATTAATTTATGCACTGGAAGATGTCCTAAATTCAAAAGCTGGATTTTCCTCATTTTAAAAATAAAGATCTGACTGACTTAGTGGTACACCATGTAAAGGGCATTTTAACTTCACAACTGCAAGCACTTTCTACTGTGTGCCTCTGTCCTGGAGCTCTCTCTCCCTCAGCAAGTGCAGGATCAACTAGACCAGCATCATTGCTGACAAACACTTACTCAGTTTGGTGTTAAATGCCTTTAGAGCTGGGGACTCAACAGCCTCTGTAAGCCATCTCTTCCACTAACTGTCCTTGCTCTTGGAATGCATGAACACATCTGCGTTAATCGTATCTGGCTGTGTAAAACAAACAACAGCCTATGCTTAAGAGATTCTCACATCAGCTCACAAATTCTGTTTTGGATTCTGCTGTGATGCCCCAGAAAATGGAAGAGATATCTGGGACTACTGGAATTCAGACTTGCACTAGAGCAGTGTGTTTTTTCTTCATAGATCAAAATGTCTGCTACATGTAAGTGAGTATTAATGACTTGCTGTGGGTATATGTGTTACAGATTTTTTGACAACAGATAACACTGATCCTAAAAGCCTATCAGATGTGTCACTAGCATCTGGTGCTGCCATCTGCTGTTTTCTTCTTATCAAGTTAACTACCTAAAAATAAGATTTCAGTGGTCTTCCTTTACCATACTGTATTGCATTTTAAAACAGCATAAGTCTTGAAAACTTGTGTAACAACAAAATGTTGGTGTTGTATCTTGCTCTAGCATAAAGTCATCTAGTCACTTGGTAAAATGAAAACTTCAGATGCTGTGTGATTCTAATGAAGGTGAGAAGTCAATGATAAACTTTGTTTGCCTCCACTGCAGCAGTTTTGAACATCTTAAGAGAATACTGACAAACATATTTGCAAATACAGAAAGTTAGATGAGGATGGACAGTGACTGGATGGTTTGAGTAAACTTACTGGGTATTACCATGGAGAATAATTGAGCTTCCTGCCTTTCTGCTTTTAGACAAATGCTGTGTTTATTATACGGATGTATTTCTTTTCCAAGATAGCACATCAGGAGTAAAATGGAATATTCTAGTTCTTCCAGTGGAGTAAAATCTTTAATTACCTAGATCATCTGGCAGAATCACCTTGCTGTTCAAGGAAATTTCATACACAGGCATATGACCAGTCCTAATGTTAGTCTGCTGTTGTGTTGGGGCAGTGGCTGAAAGCATTCCAGAAGGCTGTGAAATGCACCTTTGGATGGTTGTAGGACCCACACCACAGCTTGTTCCTGTCCTTTATGCAAAATGCCTTTTACTTTTCGGAGAAGGATGTATGGAAAGGGCTGCTATCATACAACACGATGCTGTTGCCACGTGTTTGTACCAATCTGTTCCCGAACCTCTGTTCCTTGGGCAATTCAAACTTATGATGAGAGCTCTGGCCTAGAGCAGGAGGCCTCCCCTCCTCCCATCAAAATACGTGGATAATTAAACAAATAAGAAAGGTGGTGTGTGTGCAGCCCTGGATGATAAATATTTATGGAGGGGAGTTTGGGAGTCAGTTTTATTGGGTGTACTTACGAAGAAATTAAAAGCTTTGTGCAGCATGGGAGGATTTGACCTCATGTAACACCATAGCAGCAGCCTGGGGCTAACCTCAAGTAATGTCAGGTCTATTGAAAATACATAGTTGCATAGCCCTCTGAGCTAAATAACTTCATTCATGGTCACGCAGACATACTTAGCAGTCTCAGAGAAAAAAGAAAATACTGAGACACCAGAGGAAAGCCTCACTGCACTGTTAGGTATTTGTAGGTATTTTTATAATAACACATATCCTCAGGAACAGACCTTCCCTACAAGCCTTTTCAAAAGTGAAAAACAAAGCAGTGAGCAGACAGCCTAGCCACTGGCCTGTGAGTAGTTTGGGTTGGAAAATTGTGGTGATTCCAAAAATAGTTTAGTTTCAAACTGCAGGCCTCCAGATGTGACATTTGGGATAGGCACACTCTGAAGACAAAAAGAAATGAAGGATAAATATCATCAGCTGTAGAAATTCCAAATAAGCTTATCGTATCTCATATTCCCCAGTTAAGCAACAAAAGAGGTGTTACTACCAATTGTAAGGATATTCTCCTTCAGGTTTTATTTTTCAACTTTTTTAACGTGTGTATTTGCAGAGAAGGATTTGTGGATATGATTTGATGTGTGGTGATGGTTCAAACTCACTACATTTATGGAAAAAAATAGTTCCATCCTTAGACTGATCGGATTCCTTTTAATGAGTTCTGGTCTCTGCTATTGTTTCTGTACAGTTTTTAATTGTGGAAGTTACAAAACAGAAACATTTCTACTTGAACAGATTTCATAAACATTTTTTCGACAAATAGGGTTTAGTTATAAGTCAATCCCAATTGATAACTTTGGAAAACAGAATCCTCTATTTAGCTGTAGGCCTGTTTTTTCTCAGTCGCAACACAAAATCTACCTATAAACGCTCTGTCAGGATCTGGAGGGATCGGAGAACTTCTCATTCAGTCTTTAGGTTTTCAGGTGAGACTGCGAAAAGAACCACCTCAGAACTGTGGAAATGTGTCCAGATTGCCCTGGATGGAGATCAATAGCTTTTGTCTTGCAGGTCTCTGGCAGCTGTTCAGTAGTAGGACATCACAATGACTTTAGAACGTGTGTAATGGGTTTTTGAATGAAGCAGTCAGAGATAAAAGGCTATCTCCATTCACAACAGGTGGCTTTACACCTAGTATATTTTTAGAAAACCATTTCTAAAATGCTATAAGCCTACCCGTAACAAGCATGCACACTGAAATGAATCCTCTGACCTCAAGAGCTTAGACTGTAGTATCCTTACATAAAGCTCTCCAGAGCCTACATAGAAACATACTGTGCCCTCAAAAGACACTGTATCCAGACCCAGAATCTTATCTCCAAATCAGACAAGGTCTATCTCAAGATCTGAAGGAAACAGGTGAAAACTGATAATGAAAAATTAGAAGGCATTGTAAAAGCAGCTGTTGCTATATTCAGTTATGAATAGGAAGAGGTTTTATATATATATATTTATATATATATAATATATACTATTATTTCATCATAAGAGGATGAAAATGTCATTGGAAAGACTGTCTTTGGATAAGTTATATTTAAATTCACTGTGAGAACTTTCCAGATGAAGTCCAACTTTTCCCAGCAAAATTACACTTTGTAGAGTAGTATTTCTTCATGTAATTGAGTTTACATGTGCGATACAGGAAAGAAAGCTTATGCAGATTGTTCACTAATGACATTTTCAGACTGTAACACAAATGCGAGAAGAACTGCCCAGAATTTCTTGAATACGCCGATGGGCTGATGGAGAAAGTCATGAATACTGGAACAGGTTACGCTTTGTCTTACACAGCAGCAGAGGAAAGAATGAAATCCCCACCTCCCTTGTTTGAGTGAGAAAGGCTTCCCGTGTTTGGTCTGGCATGGCTGTCCCTCTACCTTGTAGGAGGGCAGGGAATGGCTCATCTTTTACTGGTATTCTGCAGTCAGGAGCGCGGGAAGCGCTGGCAGTTGTGAGAGCCATCAGTGTGCCTCAAAGTGCTGTCTCTGCAGTAGGTTTTTACGCTCCTCCTGGAGCAGGGCTGGTACTGACACCACGCCTAGCCCAGGATGTGCCTAAGGACACAGTCGAGTCCATAATCTGCAATACCGCAGTAATTATATATTTTTCAAGCTTAGAATATGTATTTGTGGGGTTTGGGGTTGAGGGATTTTTGTCCTCTGCTGAGCTGTTTTCCTCTGCGAACAAAAGCAGATCTGCAGTGCAGAAACAATGACCTGCTTTGGGTCCAGTTCTGCCCTCGCTGCAGTCACTGGCAAAGGTCACCCTGAGGCCTTCAGGATAAACAAGCAGCAGTTCCTATTTTGCCCCCCCCCCAACCTGAAATATCCTGGATTGGTTTTAATCCTTCAAGGCCAGGGATCCCACCAGCTAAATGATCTGTGGCAGAAGTAACGTGGGGTTAGGGACCACAATCGCAAGCTTGAGATGGCTGCCCTCACTGTCCAATTTAAAAGACATGCTAAGGCTGGACACAGCTAAGTCTTAATTAGGTGAAACACGTGAATTTTCAGCCCACTGCCTGCAGAAGGAGCCTACCTGTTCCAGGTGGCCAGTTCATGAGGCAACATCTCTTACAAGCTTCCAGACTGAATCCGGTCAAAACAAAACTGCTAGAAACAGTTACACTGATTTCACAGATCTGAATCAGTTTCTTAATCTACATGATTGTTTTCATTCGAAGTTGTTCTGATTCAAAATTAATGTTGAAAACAACACTTACTGTTCTCCACGATTGTTATTTGTAGGCACAAGTGATAAGACGGCCACCAGCGGTGATTTGTTACATATGTGGACGCGAGTACGGAACAAAATCTATTAGCATCCATGAGCCACAATGCCTGAAAAAATGGCACCAGGAGAATGACATGCTACCCAAGCACTTGAGAAGGCCAGAGCCCAAAAAGCCTGAAGTCAGTCCCATACAAGGTAAGCTGCAGACAAGTGAGGAAATGGGAGGAAGAAAGTGGGAGAAAGAAAAAAAAAAGAATTTTAAGCAGTAGATTAATGATTTGCAAGTACTTCTGTCTCCATTTTACTCCGAAGAGAAGGTAGCTATTGTGGCTTCTTTTAAGCTTTCTCTTAACTACCCTGTGCTTCTTTTGTGTTGCATCCATGAGAAGTAAGAGTAGTTGTTGCCTTGCGGGACATGCCTCCTGGGACAGTCCTCCTTATGCATCACAATGCTCTGAATCATAACACAAAAAGATTAGCAACCTTCTTTACAGCTACATCACTGCCTTTTGACTATTTCAACACTGTAGAAAGGCATATTTTGAAATGGGCAAAAGTATCCAAGAACAGCATGCAGACTTGACACATACAGTCATTAAGTTAAAATACCCTTCAGGCAGCATAGGGATAGATACTTCAGCCAGGTTTTACACCTATAGTGTCATTTACAAAAAAAAGCCTGATGCTACCACTTAGCAGTAGTAAACAGTGAGTGGCCTCAGAAACAGGAGTTCTGTGGTGAAATATGAAATACAATACTAGATGCATGATGACTGGTGAAAAAGAAGGTATTTTTAGAACCTACCTATAACATATACTTGTTCAGGTTTTTATTAATATATGTTTATAGATAAAAATGCAGTATCTTCTCCAATGAACATCCAGTGGATGTTAGTGGTTTCTTTTTATTTACAAGCTTTGGAAGCTTTCTTTGTGAGACATTATAACATAAACACAGTGGGAAAAAGTATATGTAGTCTAAAATAAACATTTTATTTCTGCCAATTATGTGTGTTTGTGCTGTGGGTTCTGTTTTGTAAGATGCCTAGATCCCACTTCTTCAAACCAATGAAAAATGATGATCCTCAGCACCTGACAGAGCTGGGCTCCCGTGTGTATCCCCAGGGGTCTGCGCTTACTGTGGGACCAAAAGGAAAGCTTATCTGTGCTCTGCCTGGAAGCTGCTCCCAGGACTTCCCCATTCACACGTAAAGTTATTTCGCCTTTTCAGCTGGATGCTTTCCCTGGCCCTGCCAGCTGGTATGGGCTACTTTGGGCCAAGTCTGGACCATTTGCTCAGAAGCAGTTAATTCACCCACTTTTTTTTTTTTTAATATATTCCCCATAATTTCCCACAGCTTCCCCTAATGTCTGGAAAAGTAGACAAATTCTCCTAAAACTCACTGTGAAAGAGTCATACACTAGATCAGCTTACAGCAGTACAAAGAAATACGTCCCCAGAAAACACACACAGAAGAGGATCACTGAGAACACTAACGAGCTGTTCAAAATAATAATAATCACAAAAAATAATATCAAATCAGGACTTGATTAGCAGATGCCAAGCAGCAGAGTTGAATCTGCAGTAAAAGATAGGTTCAAACGCCATTTCCATTTTACTTGCTCTTTTTGTTGTTAAACTCTTTTTAATTATTACATATTGAGTGGTAAAAAAGAGGGAGAAAACGAGAATTCCATCTGAAAGACGAGGAGGCAAAAGGACAAATCAGGTTATTTTGAAATACCCTTGTCTTATTTTGAAGGAGTGGAAGCAGAAAGACAACCGGTCTTTGAGAGAACAATCCAGCAGAAGGCTCCCAGATATGAATCAGAATATTGTCTCATTTATGCGATGAGTCATATCAGGCGCCGCGCATCTCCTATGAGGTGTTGTGTGCCCACGATTCCCCAGGGGACACTGACCTGCTTCCAGCATCTGTCCCTAAATGCCTGCTGATGCAAGCCTGATCAGTTCTGTAGCTTGAGCTGAAACTGTTGTTCCCCCTGCAGTTGCCTCATGCTCCTGGCCTCGAGAAAATAATCTCAGTGTTGTTCTTTTTCCGTAAGACTTACTCTCGATCATCTGGTAAATGCTATAACTGACCTTGAGACTACATACACGTACTGCATGTCTCACAGTTTCTCAACTTAGGGAGGAGGGATTACCCCTGTTGTTGAATGGAACAGGCAACATTCAAAAAAAGCTCAGCGATATTAACTGCTTACATAAAACTTTTTATAACTTACATAAATCTTTTTCTGAAAACTCAAGTGTCACAGGAAGACAACCGCTGCCCTGATTACACAGTGTTTTGTTTGTGGAATGCCTAACACATGCCTGCGAGGAGAAAGTCATCTCTCTCTCTCTTTTTTTATATTCAATAAACTTTCCAAAGTACAGAAAATACACATTCATTTCCTGCAAGCAAAGGGGATATTTGTCTCAGCCAAGAAAAGAAACACTACTTGGTTGCTCTTCTAACAAAAAGAACATTAGGAACAGGCATATTAAGAGATCTAAGGCTTATTGTGGTTATGTGAACCATTGGATATGAATCATATTAAAACTGTATGGGCCTTTAATGAAGAGCTCTATCATGTGCCAATGACAGAAACCATGGAATACTTTTAAATGTACAAATCCTTTTCTTTTAAAAATTGTCTGCTGCTAACAATTCAAAGACAAAACCGGTTTGGGGGGCTTTTTTCTGTATTGTCTGTATTGTCGTACCTTCTAAGAAGGGCAAAGCAAATACATCTTCAAATTAAGCCATGTAGATTTTTTTCTGCATGCACTTCAGATGAAAACTCCTAAGGTCTAAATCCACTTATTAAGCAACCTACCTGGCTTTTTTAGAAATCAGTTTGAAACAACACTACATGAAAGTCCATTTCAAGATGAAAGTAAACAAGATTTTTTTTGTACTCAAATGAAACCTTGAAAATACATCTGATGTGAGTGTTTGAAGAATGCTCCTGAGCTTTCAGAGCAGTCACTTTTCCCACAGTGGAAAATAACTGAGGGTAAGACTGGATTAGTGTTTAGATGACAATAGATGCACCAGTGCAATGACCTCACTGAAAGTTGTGGCTTAAAAGAACTGTAGGTTTTGTCTGTAACGTTTTAGGCTTACCTAAGCTTTTCTGCACTTATTGGCAAAACTTGCATAGACTTCAACAGGAAGAAAATTGGGCCCCTTGTCCAGAGCAGTACAAAGAACATATTCTCAAGTACGATACGCTCCCACCCATTGCCATGGTCAGATAACATATGCTCATTAAACAGAACTTGAAGTAAAGCCAAAAAGTGAAATTTGCTGATAATAGTATGTATGCAAAGATGTTAATAATTAGCTGAGAATGCATATCATAACACACAGCATGATGTTTTCTCTGTACTTTCATACAATACAAAATGATTCAGTTTGAAGTTAATTTAATTCAACCCCTGGGACAAAAAGCAGAGTCTTTTTTATATATTTTTTACTCTTTTGCTTCTTTCTTTTCTTTCTTTTTCATTTGCAAAAGCAATATGGTTTGGTTAAACTGAAAGGCTCAGGCAACAGGTATTTCCTGAAAATATTTTCCATAAAGAGTTGAATGTGGGTCTCCAGAATGAAAGCTGATACTTTCTTTTTTTAATTTTCCAGCCAAAGGTTTCTATGATCTCGATTCTCTAAATGAGGCTGCCTGGATCAGCGCCCAGAACCAGCTAGTTCCATGTGATATTTGTGGGCGTACTTTTCTTCCAGACAGACTGGTCGTCCACCAGCGGTCCTGTAAACCGAAACCAGCAACGTGAAGTGGATGTGACACGCATGAATACATATGCATGCATGCTCACACACACACATGAGTACACACACACGCACCCGTACCTTTCAGCCAATCCATGAGAGAAATAAAATCCGGCTGGAGAGCCATGAGCATCAAAACTGTAGTTTGTCATCAGATCACATGATCCAAAAGCCTCCAGAGTAAAATCAGCAGTTGCTACTGCAGTGCAAGGTCAAATATGGTGATTTTTTTAGCTCAGCAGTAGCAAAAATGCCTGCTTATTTGTGTCATTCAGGTAGCGTCACCTTGAAACCACAGTTTGAGAGGGATGGCATAAAAATACTTAGAAGTAATGTTAACTATCATGTTCCTTCTCCTGAGCCTGTGCCTTGTTGAGTGCAGGAGAACCCAAGTGTTCCCAGCCTCCCCAGTTGCTTTCTGAATTGCTGTGCTGTCTTCATCTCTATTGGTCAAATGTGGGATGTTCTTCAGGCCCGTTCCTTTCACAGCCCTTCAGATTTAGCTACCTGGACCTTCAAATGCAATTGGGCCTTCTGCAAGCATTTCCCATTTTACTTGGCATGTTTGGTTATTGTATTCAGAGAAGTACAGAAAGAAATTAGCCATAGCTGTTAGGGGCCTTTCACTGCAGAGATGCCCAAAAGAGTATCCCACAAGGATCCATCTTGTAGTCTTGCTTTCAACAGATCTGCCAGACTGGGAGAGAGATGGTATAATGTCAGGAGCTCCCTTGTCTGCAGGGACGCTTAGATACATGTCCCTTGCTCAGTGAATATATTCACCTCCTGTTTCAGAAACTGAAGCTTCAGACAACCTTTAGGAAATGAGAGTTTCGATAAGGAGTAACTCATTGAATCTCAGTGGAAGCAAAGCCCAAGTGATGTTCATCAGGAAAATTCTTTGAAAATTTTGTTCCCCCACTATAGAAGACTTGTCTAGCGTAAGGACCTCCATCTGAACTTGACTAATCAGAGAAACAAAGTAACTCCTTTGAGTTTGTTGGTTTGGGTTTTTTGTTTGTGTCCTTGTCTATCTTTGGCATGAGCCTATTCATTGACTCCCACTCAGATCTTAAATCCATGGAGCACTCCAGTGTTCACATCCTTGTGGGACTGTGCAGCTCATGAACCCCTTGACTGCTACAAGTGAAACATTGCCATATAAAGGGATCCAGCCATGGGGTGAAAGCAGAGACTGGCTGTTTTTAGAAAACACCCCAAAAGTGCCCTCTTCTTGGAGCGTTTCTTCCTTAAGAATGATACTGACCATGTGATTTATCCTCAGCTCAATAAACCAATCATGCCAAAAATTTTATAAGTCAGAGGAGCACATCTTTGTCATTAACTTGGTAAAAGAAAACATATTTTTATGTCAAGCCAAAACAAGCATGGTGTGTCAGATGGCTGGAATAAAATACCACCCTGCCCTCTGTGCCAAATGTGACCATAACAGAGAGCCAGTATGAGCAAGAAGGGTAGGTATTATACAAGAAAGCTGTGGGGAAGTTGTTTGAATATGTTATTTTGAAAAATGCTATTATGTTACATAGTAGAATCAGTGCCAAAACGCATCAGTGAATAGGTTAAACACATGAAGGAGGTAATACTCACTTTAACAAGGTACAGCAGAGAGCACTTTTTATTATTATTTTACTTTCTCTGAAGCATTTTATTAAGTAGTCAGTGAGGTTATTCAAAAGGTATGACAAAATCCAATGCTACTTATTAATCAGCAATATAGGCTTCCTGATATCATGAAAGAAACTGTACCTCATGTATGTTTTCACCTTCACTTTTCTTAAGGCTTAGAGCTGGTGGTTATGTATTCTGTGACCGACGTGACTTTTCTCAGAGCATTCGCACTTACTATTGTACTTACAAATCAGATGAAGTGGATGTCTTCATACACACTAAAATGAAATATGGGTACCAGCAACTTTTCTTTTCCAAACTATCAAGCTGTGTGATTTGTGGCGTAAGTGAAATAAGAAGTAATATCATTGTTCTGTTATTAGAGGAACGCTCCTGGCTCCAGCCCTGGCGGGCTGTTAATTCAGACTGGGAGAGGTACCAGCATTCTTTGGTGAAAATAATTTCCAAAACAATCAATGGCACCTCAGCAGCCCTTTCATCTTCAGAATGAGAATTGTATTGTCTGAAGATAGATATCTTCAGGAGTCAAAGGTTCAGTTTCTGTTTTACAGTGCAAAGCTGTGTAAACCCCGCAAAGCTGTCCTTGTTAGTGTCTCCGATGTAAGAAGAGTCACTGGCGGAGCTGGACCGGTGCCATCCCTCCTCCTTTTGGCTAGGAGAAGGGATGTGGCCTGAGGAAAGAAGAACAGGGGCACTGGTTTGTGATTGCTAGACTGGCTCCTAGGAACTGTTGGCAGGCAACCTACGTTTCAAGACCCTGGAGTCTGTTGTAATTCACATGAAGTGTTGGCCTACTGGTGAGTGGGTTGGTAATTGGAGGATTATGGGTGTCATGCAGTCTCGCTGTTTTGTCCACTCTTCCTCTTCTTGGACCCCTCTTCCTTTTGTCAGACGTGATAGGGATTTTTTGACTACATGTGCCTCACTGAGGCACCAAGATTCGTTACACACTCACTTCAAGAGCAGAAACATTTTAAAGAAAGTAAACAGCCTTTCAGGAGTCCCTGCAATCTTTGGCATTAAAAATTTAGCCCTGCCTTTTGGTGGGATTCAGATGTCAGAGTCCCCGTCATTCTGAAAGTTGAACTTGGAGTCCTGATGATTCTAGATCTGTCAGAAATTTCACCCAGAACAGTTTTTCTGTGTTTCTTTGTCAGCTCTCCTCTTGTCTATTTTTAATTTTCTGGATTATTATCCCAAAAAGCAATAAAATCTATGTGATGAGTTGAGCAGAGTGTTTATAAACAATCACAAAAGTACTGATATTAACTGTACTTTTAGTGTGCTGTTGTGTCTTGCCCAGAAATACCACTGTATGGGAGCTCGTGAAGTCACAAGCCTGAAGTATGATTTCCACATCAGCCTTTGAGGGAGTCAAATGAGATTTTGGCAAATTAAGAGCTGCCTCTGCTTATAGGTGATTGCTGCTGAGCTCTGAACTTAACATGGGATCTGTGAAATGGTGAGCCTTACCACTCACAGAGGCAAGTCAACACTGGGCTGTGAGGGATGATGATGAGACCAGAACATGCAGGAACTCAATAGGAGGAAACGTCCCTCAGAAAGACCTCAGAGGCTGTAACAACCCCTTCCCTCTACAACATCGTGGGTACAATGATTTTCAAAATATGTAGAAATATAAAAAGCACTAACATGGGAATCCATTATGTCCCATCTCAGACACTGACAGGACATCACTGTCACTCACATCTCCAGGTTACTCTGTCACGAGCTTTTCTGCTGAGCTCACCAGCCCTGATGTTAGTTTGTGCCAATGATGATGGTGAGTCCGGTGGCAAGATTTGTTCACTGGGAGAAATACTGGTAGTGCCTTCATGGTTTGCTCTAAACAGAGTTAAAACGATATCTTATGAGCATTTTTCATTATTGCTTGGCATTTATCAACTGGACTTTTTTTTGCAAAAGAGGAAAAGGAAATGAGAAATTGAGCTACTTTTCTTCCTTTGTTTCTGTACTTTAGTGATTCGTCACTTAACCTTATCTCACCCACTGTTGGCTCATGGTGATTTCCAGATCAATCCCATGTTTCCCACTGTCACAACACATTTAAAAAGATGAAAAATGTTTTCCTGTACTTCAAAAACAATGACATTCCATCTAGCCACAAATGTGCTGATAGCAGCTAAAACTACTCCTGGACAAAATGTACAGAAAGTCAGAACATGGATTGACAAGCAAAATTCAATCACATTAAACAAATGAGCATCCACTTTCAGACCATAAACAAAAGACCTGACCTAGTTCAGCCAATTGGACCTACCGATTCTACTTAAAAAATTAGACATTTTAGAAAAGCAATCCTGAAGATCATAGTCAAGCTAGATGAGTTTAACTGCAGTCTGCAAAAATTGGGCATTAAAGAACCCATAACTGCAGATAAATATTATATGTAAAGTGGTATAGCTCAGCAAGTTGAGAATGTCACAGTCATTTAGTTACCATACAAGATTCAAAAGGTCCCACATCATTAAGGGCAGTAGCAAAAAACATATACCAGGCTTTAACAAAACATTTTCATGGACCTTTTTCCTTATAGTCTACCAGCACTTACTAGACCACAGTTTGAGGCACAAAAATTTTGTAAATGCAATGTCAGTTTCTATCTAAAAGATAGTTAGAACCTACATAGACCTGTGAATTCTCTCTGTATGGCATAGACATAGAAAATATATAGCACTGTATAGAAATTATGTTTTCAGCACTGTCTCTCCTGACCACTGACAATTCGTATGCTTAAGCTTTAGTTCAGGATTTGTAAAATTTGGTTCTGTAATCACTGAAGCCAGGTCACACACTAGCATGCAGGTACAGGATGGAGCCAGAAAAGCTAAGGGTTCAGATGTTGACACGTATATGCCTTAATGAAATTAGTTCCTGGAGGTTTTTATGATAGCACACAAGATTTCAAGGCCTATGTTTGTTTAACAACAGAATTTCATAGTTGAGAACTAAATTTCTTTTATTACCCAGTTCAGGGAGCTGATCCATACAGAAGGGATTCTAGGGAGCCTCTTGTCTGAATCAGTATGTTCTTCGGGGTTCTTGTCTGCCCAGGTGATTAGTTTTGCTTCACTGTCAATGGGAGAGGGTTTCCTGAATTCTGTATTTCTGAATTGTGTCAACCAAAGTGAGTTCAAATGAGTTTGATATATCTGGAGATGTGCCACACTCAGAGGACAGTAGGATCATGCAAAAGGATGATTCAACAGGGACATGAAGCCCACTAGGAAACAAAACCTTCAGGCCTGGAAAACCCTCCAAGAAGTTGCCTGAGTGACTGTCTACATTCTTGCATACTGTGACTCTCTTGCTCCTGACATACACAGGGTACTATTGGCTCCAGGGCATGCAAGGGTTAGGGACTAATCCTAAATCTAAATTTCTTAGAAAACTTCTGGCATTTGCAATTCAAGGAAAATTGTTACAATCTGCATAGGGTTGAAAAGAGAGCCATGATTACAGAACTGGAAAATCTACTTGACAAGTGAGACTCCAGCAGCTCAGGCTATTTAACTTTTAAAAAAAAGATTAAGGGCCTCACTGACGGCCTGTACATATCCAGATTACAGAGCCTTCTTTCCAGAAGAAAAGATTTAACAGTCTCCAAGGCAGGAATTTGATGCTAGACAAATTCAGAAATAATAAACTCAGAGATTTCAAACAGTGAAGCAGTTTACTGTGATTTGCAGTGGATTGTCTATGGCAGGATTTTTACAAACTAACCATGACATTTTAAAAAAATAAATATGCATAGGTCTAATATGAATAAATTCAGGCCAGCACTGTATTATATTATAGCCTGTGGAACACTGGACTAGAAGACTCTTCCAGGTTATGATAAAATATAATAATTGGAATATAATTTTCAGGACAAATAATAGTTTGCAAAAGTCTTAAGAAATATATTACAAGTAGCCAATGGTGTCTCTGAATTAGGTAGTTAAGACATCAAAGGTAGCAATTAAAAAGTAGAAACTGAAAGATGCATATCTTTTAAAAGCATTTGCATCTTCAGTAGACCCATCCCTCCAAGAACATAGACCCCATCAAACATGTAAATAACAAGAGCAAACTGCTTCTGAAGGCAAGAGCAGTTGACCTGGGGTAGGATTTGTACCTGGATTTGGGTGCTGAATCAGACTGCAAAGTCAGGTTAGGATAAGAAGGTCTTGAGAGCAGCAAGTGAGAGAGATTTCTGGACACAAAATTTTGAGATACAATCTTAAATGGAAGATACACTGCCAATCTGGTCAGAAAGAGGAGACTGATTTCAAAACAAGCGCTTTGCCTTCCTTGCTATCTCTGGCACCTTAAGGGGAGAAAGATTTACCTAGGTTAGCTCACAGGACTTGTAAATGTAAATGGTTAGGAAACTGGCTCTTTCAGGTTAGTTTCACACTTTGTTTTTGTAATACATCCAGTTCAGAACAAGTTATACTTACCACTGTCTGTTTATACCAGGCTTAAGGGGTGGAAATATGTAAAAAAAGCACACCATCAGATGCAGCTTGTGATGAAAGCAGATTTCCAAGACCTCCTTCTGCAGTCTACTTCCTCTTTACACAAGTGCTGGGTTTGTTAGCATCTAGGAGGCAAACAGATGTTTCAGGAGCAAGATCAGAGCACAAGACTATGGTGCCAGACCTTGGTAATGATGCAGTCCATTTGCCAATGCGTAGTTTACTATTGAGAGAGAACAAAGACAACCCCATGGGCCCCACGCGGACCAGACTCGGGTGGGTATAAAAAAGCCGCAATAGCCTTCCCCCTAGTTGTCTTCCTCCCTGCGTCCCCTTTTTTGATGCATTAGACGGAGGTATCTTCTCTGAATACCTCTTGCAGAAGTTACACTTCCCAGTATATTGTCATGAGGTTGCAAAATATGTGCAGCATGGAAGAAGGAGGAGTCAGAAACACGGACCGCACTACAGCCTCCATGTTACAAACTGGTAAGATGGATGCACTGAAATATATATATATATATATACACACACATATATAGCAGAGCCACTTGGAGGGTTTTTAATCCCTTAATATGTAATATTTACATTATATCACAGGGAAGATAAGATTTAACAAGAACGTGGAGCATGAAAAACAGTCGTGGCTGTGAGAACAAAGAGGCTCAGTCTGTTCAGCTTATCGAAGGGAAGACAGAGCCTGTTTGATCTGTCATGCATGCCATATTTCAGCTCTGATTTTTTTTTTAAAAAAAAAACCAAGTTCAAGGGTAGAAATGCGTATTTACAATCACAGAGTTCAAGTTCTGCATACTTAACATTGACATGTCCAGGATCCTGTGTATGTTTTACAAACCTACATTTAGATAATGTAACTGACTAGATACCAAATTCTTCATGATGGGGCACTAAAAGTACCCAGTACAACTTCCAGATATCTGGTTTAGCAGAACTTGCACTTATGAAAAGACAAGGGGGGACACCCAGGCCAGCTTAACTCAGCTCTTCTGAAGCAGTCAGTGGAAAGTATCTGCAGGTTCTCCAGTGTTTTCCATACATTATGGTCTGTGAAGATGACCTGAATGCTGGAGAGACTAGTCCCAGCCACTTGGTAAAAATGTAACTGTGGTATGAAGTGTTCTGGATGGCCAGTTTCTCTTCAAGGGATGTAAGAGGCTTTTCTGCTTCACCTGTGAGTCTGCGGTCAAAGGAGATAGGTGTTTACACACCTCAAGAGATCCAGCTGTGATTAGAGAACTCTGAGCCCTCTAAATGATGGAGGGAGCTCTTGGCTTGTGCAAAGGTCTGTCACGTGTTAGGAAGGAGTGGAGATGGTCAGTGGACTTGATGATGAATAAGTGACAAGTATAATGTTAGGCAGCATAGTATTTCTAAGAGTGAAGAATGAAGGAAGCTCTTATCCGGTAGAGTTCACAGCCGGGATATATATGTTATGGATGTCTTGAGGTTTCTTATTAGAAAAAAGCAAAGGTTTCTGGAGTCTTAGCAGAGCTATAGTTTGATTTCCTCCTGACTGCGACCCTCTCAAATGTTGGTAGACTCTGCTATTCTAAGGGAAACCTATGTGCAGAGAAGGGGAGGTGGTGACATATGTCCCGAGGTCCCTGGTCAGTGATTCCATACCAGGAACGCTAGTGCTAACTTCCATGTCCGGGGGGTGCATGCTGAACCTCAGAGCATTCCAGTCAAGCCTAAGAGTTTCACAGCACTCTGAAAAGCTCAAGGAGAAGGACTGTCATCCTTAAGAGCTGGCACTTGTTTATAACACAGTTCCAGCAATCCATCCTGAGGTACAGGGAAAGATCAACTCATAGTTATCTGAAGCCAAAGTTTAACACAACACAGCCCTTTTTCTGTTTTCTCTGCTTCTTGAGAGTTTCCTTAGTCCAGTTTATAGCCTCCATTTGTCTGTATCATCCACCATTTGAGTCCTGCAGTTGTTTTCATGACTGAAACCTGATTACAACACCTCTCTTCACAGATCATTGTTTTGCTGGTGACTTGTTTGGCTCACTTATGGGGTAGACTTTCATACTTTCTTTTCAAATTTACTTTTCATCATGCATTTTCATTCATTCAAATAAAATTGCATAGAAAATTCTTCACAGTACAATTACACCGATTAAGCTAATTAGTTTTAAACAACCACAGGAAATAGCTATCCTTTGGCATCCAAAAGCTGCATTACCATACCAATAAAATGAACCAGCCTTTGCAGAACCATTTAGAGATATTTTTTATTGCCAAAATCAGCATGAAGGTATGTCAAAGCTTCGCTCCCCTCATTAGTGAAAACTATCATGAAAACCTAGTTTAGCTGGGATTGGGAGTGGCGGTCTCCAATGCAAGCAAGATGTTTGTCATGAATAAAAAGTGGAGCAAGAAAAGGATGGCAGTTGTTGAGGGCAGAGTTCCAGTACATACCCACTGCTTTTCCACATTGTGGTCATACAGATGTTTCTGATCAGTTCTGCTTGGGCCAACAAGGAGGTTTGAGATTTTCTGAGAGGAAAAGCTGTAACTGAAGCTGACCGACAACATGGCTATGATACAGTCTGCAGCACTGATTCAAATGTCCAGCTAATTTCAATTTAGCAAGATCTGACCTCTAAAGCAGTCTACCCATGATGGTCCAAGTAGGCTAATAGATACTGTTTGCAGGCAGATTTTGCACCATGTGTGACATTCTTTGTTGTTAAGGTCAAGTTCTGAACTGCTCCCGCCTGAATGGCTTTAAAAAAACACAGTTATTTCCACTCATGTTACATTTCTCAGTGTGCATCCTCTTAAGTCTAGGAGCAATATCAAGCTAGAACCCTTTGAAAAATGCCAAATGTATACGTGAAACACTTTTTCCAATTACATGTTTTCTCACAAAAAGATAAATATTTGTAAATCCTCTTACCTGAGGGGGTGGGAGAAGCAAAAAAAATACACAAATGAAATTTTTAAAGTCGGATCTTTTGCTAGTTTTAGGAAGACGTTTGTCCCTGTGCAAGACTGTAATGGTGAAGGGAGCAAAATCAGCTTAGGGTAAAAAATTAGAGAATAGAACGATTTCTACAACTTTGGTTTTGAGTTTCAAAAATATGTTTCCCACCTTATTTTTTCTTCCATGCAAATAATTTTCAGATTCAAAAATTCCCCAAACATATTGTCTCCTTAGATTTAATTTCATTTGTTTCTGAAAAGCTATTTTTGTGGAAGAAAGAATATTGTTATTACAGAACATATGACATTTTAATGGCAAAGTCCCATATGCAGCAGTTTCCTACTAGTTGTCACTCTCATGATTTTTCTATATCTAAAGAGATAAAAGGTGCTTGGAAAACACTTTGCTGCAAACTTATCGCCAATTTTGGCTGTCACTTACACCTACACCAAGTCTGATGCATCATCTTGTAGATGAGCTGCATTGCACAAAACAATACTGAACGATAACTGCCATTGACACAGTTGAGTTTGATATAATCTCACAGTAGCACACACAGCACACTACAATATTTGTATAGCCACAGAAGTGACTAAAATATTCAGCATAGGCAAGGTGTCCATTATTCTAGAAAAAAATACCCAGGTACTTGTTGTTACACTATCTTTGCAGCATTAGATATTGCACTGTAGCAAGAGAACTCCACTATTCAGTATGTCAAATATATTTGGTCCCTTCTTGTAAACAGGTACTTTCCCATGTGGCAACAGTTGCCAAACATGTACCTTAAAAATGGATTTACTTACATTTTAGCAAAAAACAATTTGAAAAATGAGTAAGCTTTTTGAAGAGGAGTTGATGTTTGGGGATTAGCCCAAGTATAAAATAGCCAGAAGTAGTCTGTTGGAACGATTAACACTGATGGGTTGGGTTTTTTTCCTGTGACTCTGTCTGTTCATTCAACTTTAAATGACTGCCCATTCTGTATCTGCAAGAGGCATTTGAAAAACAAGACACATTTATGAAAGGCCTTGTTGATCTGTCTTGTTTGCTCATGAATCGACAAAGCCCAGCAGGTGGCAATATAAGCACTTCTCGTAATTTGAAATCATTAAGTGCTTGTCATCCAATAGCATTATTAAGATTTAGTCATTTACAGCTCTAACTTGCATGGAAAAAAAGGGTCAACACTGAAGGTGATTTTATTCACTAAAATAATGCAAATTCCATGTGTGAGAGTCTGGCATTCTTTCCATCTCTGGATCCTTCTTGTGTCTTTGGGATTTACCAAGTACTATTACATTCATCTCATGTTTAACAGTGTCTTGCAGTTGCTGAGAGCAGATTACATCTAGAAACACACCTCAGATATTTTCTTTATTTCTGTAAGTTGAAAGAGAGAGGTCTGGCCAGAGATTTCTCCTGAAATGCTGTTCTAAGCGGGTTTTACATGAGTCACATGAAGTAAATGTTCTCATCTGCTTAAGGTTTCAAAAAGTTTGTTCTATCTGCAATTAATCAACTTCCTTCAAAAGCTCAGTCTGACTTCAAGGGCAAGTCTCCTGATAGCTAACTGGTTGCTAGCTACTTTTGTACATGAATGTGTAGTGTTTAGAGATGAGTGAAAATACTTGAGATGGGAGTAGAACTTTTTACTTCTAAACAGGCTCAAACACAGAGCTCGTGGAGAAAGGCATGTGTAGGTTACAAGGGATACCTTTAAAGACGGTGTTTCTAGCTATAAACTACTTTTTAAAAGTGACCTGAGTATCTGTATATGCTCAGAGAAATGTACTGAGAAAGTGAGTCTAGTGGACATCAGGTTTTCTTCCGGGCTTCTGGGTACTGAAGTAACTGGAGAGTCCCTCAGGGTGAAATTAAGAACCAAAAGTGCTGCAGAGCCTCTGGAAACTCTGCAAGGACTGCTAAGAGATCTGACAGATTCCAATAACTGTAATACTTTGCACTCCCATTGCACCTTCCATTCAGAGCTCTCCAAGTGCTTTAAAACCAGCCATTAGTTAAGGCTTACAGCCTTTGCAAGGCAAGGCTCATTAACACTGTTTTAAAGTTGGGGAACTGATTGCTGGAGTGCAATATTACAAATCAGTCCTGTTTTCCTCTGCTCACCCTGACCTCCAAGAAATGGACCTTGACTAAGCTGTTTGCTAGGAACTTGAAGTTTGCCAGAAGCCCGATCTTCTGAAATACAGCAGGCAATCCAGAAATTAAAATTCATATTTAAGATTGCAAGACTGGTTCTAGAATAAGTCAGGTGCAGATAGACCAACCTGTCTACATAAAATCTTTGGCATATTCTGTAATGTTGAGGAGAAACAGGTCTTTGCTAACGCAGTCCCAAACAGGGATTATGGAAAATAAAACTGGTTGCTTCTGTTCACAGTGGTACAGTTGCTTGAGAAAGGTGTTGAGTAACCTGCTCAATGACAGGTCCTTTATTCCTCACTTATATTCATGTAATGCCTGCTACTTACACTCATGCCATACATCTGGAGTGAAAGATGCCTTCACCGCAGACAAACCATTCACAAATGAGAGACCAGTTCACTCCAAGCATTCGTCCTGACTCCCAGGTGCCCCTACATCTCAGTCCTTCAATATTTCCCAGCCCACTATGTGCCAGGGAAGCCAGCACCTATCCTTTATGCTATATGAGAATAATTCAGAGGATGCTATAAATACCTACATCTGACATGCTACACAGCAATTTTCTTAAGATTTGGCCCTTAGTGTTCTGGTACACTATTTGCTCTTTTGCCTCTCATTATGGGAACTTCTTTTCTTTCCTATTTTGCTCTTTCCTTTAAAAAAAAAAAAAACAAAAGGAAAGAAAAGAACAAATCAAAAAAAAAAAAAGAAAAAAAGAAAAAAAAGAAAAAAAAGAAAAAAAAAGAAAAAATATGCTCTCAGTCCCAGTCCTAGTCATGCATGGGGTCCAGAGGAGGTCACTGTCTGCCTTCTGGTTAGGCTAAGCCAGGATAGGGCTCATGGGCTTAGATTTAAGAGGTCTTCCCAGAGGCAGCATCAGGAACCTGAGCAGGTTGTTTCTGCTGGCTACAAGACCTGAGGCCTTGTCAGTGAGAGAGACAAAATCCATCTTTTTAATAAGTCAGACTGTCTGACAGCCCCTTATGGGAAGAGACCACAGTCTGACAAGCCAAAGTCTCCTGCCAGCGCTGCATCATCGTGCTACTCGTGGTCTGTGACTCCATGGCCTTGGGGACTGCACCAGGATTTTGGCCCACCATCACCATCTGGGATTGATGAAAACAACTCAGAGGCGAGGCCACCCATTAAGAGCTGGGCATGGGCACCTCCCTTTCCCCGGCTATCCCATGTTATGTGGACCCTCAGCTACCAGGCAGGAGCCCTGCATTGGTGAGGATGCAGCTTGGCTAACATGTGTTTCAACCTGGGGGAAAAGGAGGTGGGAGGTGGGTGGAGAAAAAGTACATTTGGGGGTTGCTGGGTGGAGTATGGGAACTGTCAGCAGCTTCCAGCACTTTCCCACATCACTGCTCCCTGCTGTGTACCACCCACAGTCTGCACGGAGGATCTCTCGGGCTTCATGGCAGCTTCCCATGCCCAGAACTGCCACTGCTGTGTCGCCGCTTGGCTCCCCCCAACCCCGAGTGATGAGAGCAGCGACAGCGATGGTTTCCATTGTACACAGGGCTCCCTGACACCCCTTACAGGCATCCACAGCCTGCTGCAGGCCTGGCACCGATCCCACAGACAGGAGACTGCACAGTGAGTAGCCGCAAGGGATGGGATGAATATCTCTAAGAGAGATTCGGCTTCCCAAGTTTTGAAATATGTCGCAGGATCACAAAGCCCGTCAGTTACTCTTCCTAAGAAGGGGAAATCCAAGTCACTCTCATTGGAGTAGGTTCATAAGGCTTACATTTCTCAGTGCCCAACCTACATTTGTTTAAAAACCTGGGTGTCTATTGAAAAAAAAGGCATACCAGTGATGCAGGCAAGGAGGTGAACCTTTTGGATTCTAGCACGTATCATTCTTTGAGTCCTTTCTGTTTCATCTCTTCTTTCTTCTCTCCTATTTTCACTTACTATCTATCTACCTATCTGACCATGTCTACGTCAGCTTGCTTTAAGTTTTAGCAGACATACTTTAAACGTTGCCAAATCTTGATGGGGCAAGTTTCGTTGCGTACGCTCTACCACAGACTCAGAATTTTTGTGGATCAGAAACTTGATGGAATATAATATTTGCAGAAGGGAAAAAAAAAAAAAAAAGGAAAAAAGAGACTGAAGCCTGAACCTTGGTCTTGTTTACATCAGAGAATACAGTGAAATTATTTTTGATTTCTGTGTGTGTAACTGAGATCAGACTTTGGCTGTAGCTGTGTATTCTGTCAAAGGCAGAAGACCACAGGCACTTTCGGGATAATAGTCAATTATAACCATCAGGCTGCCTTTCCTGTGCAGGTGGTGCAGCGTCGTATCATGTGTTTATTCTCCCCAAGTATCTGACTTACTAGATCTGCAAACTTCCCAGTCTCTATGAGCTGTTCTGTAATGAGAAAGAAATTAATGGTCAAATCAGCAAAGAGCCACGGAATTCAAGTCCGGACTGGACCGTTGTAAGAGCTGGGGCTGGAAAGGAAGGTTTGGTTATAAGGTTTCAGCTCATCTAATAAAATGGAGCAGAAATGGATTGGGGGAGGATGTCTGGCACCTGCAAATGTCTGCAGGTGCTCAGCACCAATTTAGGTATGGCCCAGTGTGAGTATTCACAAGTGTAAAAAGAAATCAGACTATTCCCCACACATGCATGCAGGATTACTGAGAACAGCAGGAATAGCATTTACAGTATCCTCCTGACCCTGAATTCACCTCATCCTTTTTCAGTACATAAACTACTGTAAATATCAGATGTGACATGCTGCAGTTTGATGCAAGCCAGTACAAAATTGCACGTGGTTCATTTAAAGAAATACCTCCTCTTTTAGCAACTGGATAGAGTCAAAGATGACCACATTTCCACTGTTTCCTGCATGCACCTGATATTTGCTTCTACAAGTTCTCCGTTAGTACTAGAAATACAGCACATTGTGCACAGTCATGCCAAAGCGAAGAAAATGTTTGCATTGTACTGAAGCATAGAAATGGTTCGTTTTTATCCTGGCAATGCAATTCACCTCTTAATACCTGCAGCAAACCCTAAGCTGAGTATTATGTTAATGGATGGTGAGAGAGACATCTAAATTTAAAAGGCAGCCTTCCCAGTCTCTGCCCCATTTCCTTGCTGAAGACAGGAATGGAGGATGTGGTTCCTGTGATGTGTTAGAAGACAGGCAGGGCCAGAGCAGGTCCCCACAGAGTCTGCTTGCAAGAATATAGGTGCAAACTTCTAAAAAAGCTGAGCACGTACAGTGAGGACCGCTGAACCTGGCTTTGGAGAAGAAGAACATGCTAGATACTGGATAAGTATCTAGCTAGAAGAAGTAACTGCTAGATACTGGATTAGTGGTAATTCCCAACAGCACTCCTGTATTCCCTTCCTCTCCAGTGTCTCAGGGTGCCAGGAAGAGCAGCTGCAGCTGTTGGAGACAGGTATGCATTAACCAACTTCACTTCTGAGACCTGTCACCAGTTTTCAATGGGGAGAATGGCTGGCCTCTGTCTCCACGCTAGAGTCTCCTCTAGGGAGATGACATTTTTCTTACTCACCAGGTGTCCAAAGAACTAAACCCGTCCTCGATGTGCTGCATCAACCTTGTCCTGATGCTAAAGCCAGTATGTTGGTTTCAACTGGGTTTTTTTTCTAACCACACACATCAGCCAGGCTCTGTCTCCGACAGTCAAATGTTCTCCACATGCTCTTGTGATGACCCAGCACTGGAACAAAGCCTTCAGGCCAGGTTTCTAACTTGGAGACAAAAGAAAGGGCTGTAAAATTTGAAAGTGATTCCAAAAAAGAACTAATAAATATTTTAAAATAAGATGCATCCTCTTCCTCCACAAGAGTGTTGACTATACATGACCTAACTAGTAAAAAATACATTTGAGAACAGAATTTATCTTCTAACATGGAGGTGAATACTTCTAACTTCATCATAACAGTTCCTGAAGAAATAACATGTCCACAAATATAATGGGCAATTTCAGGGGTTTACAAGCGATAACCAGTTAAATATTTTGCAAAGGATCAACTGAGAAGGAGACCGGAAATTAAGAATACTGAATTACCAGTTAGCTTTTGCCAAACAGTTGCCTTTTATCTTTGTCCATATCACAAGCTCTGAATTCCAATCTCTGTATCTGTGAAATGTTCTAGGAATAGTAATCCTTAACAAAGTGCAGGTACCACGCAGCACTAATGTATTTAATATCTGCAGGGTACATGGAAAACTTTACATGAAATACTTTTGAATACATAAAAGTATAATTTTCTGTTCTTTATTTCATGCATAAGAAATATTTTTTCTTTACAGTCATAGAAATTTTTCCCTAGAATATATTTTTTTATGAATCAAACATTAGTAAAAGCCAGTAAATATCTAAAATCATGCAACTTCCAGACTTAACAGATATACCCCTGTAAAAAAGCTAATCCACAACAGTAGTGTGCTTCTGTGTGTTTGTGTAGGTATGTCTGTTAGGCAAAGAAGGGGAGGAACCAAGGATTGCTTCAGAAATGAACTAAGGAGGTGAAATACCTATGGTAGGCTTTTGTTTCAGCATCTCCAAGGTTGTTTATTGTACAGTTAACTTACTACATTTTCACAAAGTATGAAATGTGCTCACAATTATGGGTGCAACACAAATGTGTCATTCTTTAAAAGCTGATATGTAGTACCAGGAAACGCCACAAGAAAGGATTTTATCAAAAAAAAGGAGCGAACTTGGCAAGTTGCAACGTATCAGTAGCCAAAAGATTATCATTCCCTAGTGGATTAATTTTTACAATACCAACTCCATTTTATTTTTGCTCTGTTGGAACATGAGCTACATGCCGTTGCTGGGAAGGGATGCTGCAGTTTGAAAACAAGGACAAAAGCTCCAAGGCAAGTAAAAGACTGTTTGCTGAGTCTTGGTTGTTTGGAGCACTCCAGGAGGGTCTGATCTCAGCTCCGTCTCTAGTGTGCCATGTAACTTTACAGAAATGTAGTGCTTCGGTTTCCAAGTGAGGTTCTGCTACTTAGCCTTCCCAGTGATGTTATTTCACTGTCTCAGGCATGTACGTTAATGAGGGGATTGCAGAAGTTCAGTTTACAGTGCTGCTGTTAGTCACAAAGCATAACAAACTAAAGTCCAACCACTTTCTAGTGCCACTGAAATGACCTTTTCCATTCTTTAGGGCCTTGAATTTTATCTTTGTATCTGTTGTGCCCTTGTGTAAACCAGTCCTTCTACCAAAAAAAACCCCTAAAGCTAAAATCCTGACCCTAGGAGCCAATAAAAAAATTGCCACTGATTTTGTTGGAGCCAAAAGATTCTGGGGCATTTACCTGACGTAGTTCTTTAATTGAGTTGTGGTGTATTAGTTGATTATTCTGTGAATATTAAAATAATATTCTGAGTTTCTAGAAGGGAAGTAGCCATCATTTTCTTCTGTGGCATGGAGTTGCAAAACAGTCTTGGCTCATTACACAAAAAAAGTTATGATGTGTTAGCAATAAATGCATAAGTTAAGCAACTCTTTAGATCTGCAAAACAATACTCATAATCTGGGTAGGCCTTTTTGAAGGCTCAAATTCTCCTTTTTCCTGTAGGTCCAGAGTGCTTGCCATATCATTTCAACCGGACCTTGTAAAAATTGCTGTAATTATCTTACCTCTTAAAGACAATTTATTTAGCTTGATGGATGGCTTGATGTAAAATTTTTTGCCTAAGTGACTACTTTGTTCCTTTAAGCCACAAATTCAAACCCTAGCAGCATCAATTCACCTCTTCTTTCCAAATCAAATCAGAATTTCATGTCCTTTTCTTTATTAGAAGATGATGAGTTATATTAATTATTCTCTGGCATTTCATCCAAGAGATTTTTCAGTACCTCTGATCAATCTTCCTCTCTTCTCTTTATTGCTGAACATATTTCATGTACATTAGTTTTCTATCCTTCACGGCAGAGGAATAAAAGCAATTCGTGATGCTGCACAGCTATAATCCCTAACATGCTTTGTAATAAAACACAAACAAAAGAGTCACTGCTATGTGAAATAAATGTAAAATAGTAGTCTGTATTAAAATGGTTTTGTGGCCCAATAAGAAGCTTCAAAAAGAACACTTTTAAAAGGCAAACTAAGAAAAGCAGTGGTCAAAGATTATCTCAGCATTCTCCCAATGCACCGGTGCCCTGTATGACTCATGCCAGCCTGTAAAATATAGTTCCGATTTCATCCTTTTTATTAGGCTTCTTTATATTCCTAATTTACCAGTGCATATAGGAATTGTATTCATTGAAGGCTTGGAAAAGACTTGTTTTCCTTTTATGCTTATACAGTGTTTATGCAGTCTTGGAATGTTTATCCGAAGCATACTTGCTTCCAAAGGATAATGACGCTTGGTCCTTCCTTCACTGAAGCAGGCAAACCAAACAGCATCATTTTTCAAGGAAGCAGCATCAACAAAAATAAAAATATAAACATTCTGTGGAAAGTACCTGATTTCACTGTTCAGTCATCCTGACTAAATTTTCCATTCTTCTGATTTGAATTTATGCCCACTAAGAACTTATTTCTGCAGCACTCTGTCTCTGTTCAGACACCAACCCACATGCAAATGTTAGCAAAACAGAAGTCATAGAATCCTTTTTTCTCTATATTCAGTATTGTGCACCTACATTAGTCTATCATATTTGAAACACTCCGTTTACAGTATCTGAATAAAAGGTTTTGTAACTGTGACTAATTTGCATTTTGCAAACTTTCAATAATAATTATATGGAAAATAATTCACAAAAAGAAATCACTTTTTCTCCTACATTTGGAAACTATTTCCAAGGTTTCTAGATGAGAATTTATACTATTGCATGACCCTCATTTAGGCTACAAGACATAAGCAGTTGCTTTTAATCCAGCTAATGTCTTCTTCTTGAGTGGCAGTGGCATTTTGTGTGAATGGAATCAGACTCACTGTATAATACAGTAAGACAGGACAGTAAAACATGTTCTGCAGCTTGTTTGTGTCAAAGTTTTGATACAAAACAACTCTAAACCTGTGGTAGCTTATAACAGAAGCCCAGCCTCTAGTAGTTCAAAATGATAGTAAAGACTTGATATCATCAAAGCCTGAATAGACCTAAAATAGATGAACCAAAAAAGACAAATATATTTTGAGTTTTCTTTGAAAAAACCCTTCATACTCAGTGTTTAATATTTCAGGGTGTGTTTTGTAGTTAAAAAAATACCCAAACCAAACCAAACCCCACACTTGTCAGAAACAGTGGGTTCCCATTTTGGAGAACTTTTAAAAAATAATAAAACAGGAAAAGATATGACAGTCTGGGCTGGCTGACAGCATCCTTTTTTCACGGCAGCTCAATTATCAGAAAATCCACCAAGACATGGCAGCCCTAGATTCAGTCGCATCAACTGCTGGTGGGGATGGAAACAAACAGTTCCCTTTAGTGTATCCTGGTCACCATGCACCTGGTAGTGCTGGAAAAGGGTTTGTGAACAGTTTTATTTTAAAGTCTTCCACTTTGTATAAAGCACAAAATTGCTGTTGGAAGATACAAGTTCTTCCCCCCAAGAGAATGTCAAAGCCATCCATCAATGCAAACAGCATCTGCATCCTCCTTTGTGAAGGAAGCATTTCATACAATGTGAATGGTCTCTCTTAGGAGGACATGAACTTTCTTATTTGGCTAATCCTTTCTGAGCAGGACCCAAATTCCAATCTGTTTGTGCTGCCTGAATAGCGTCAAGCTGAACTCATCAATCATTTCAGGATGAGCTATATCACATTTGAGGAAAAAGGATGGTACTACTCACTTAGTGCCACATCATTTAAATTGTGACACTGTAACCACTGCCCAAATCTTCAGAATTTGGCCTGCTAGCCAGTAACATCAGCAGCCAGGCTGCCTGTGATTACAGGATGATGAAAAGGCACAACGAACCCCCAAAACAGGAAGAGAATGAAGGCTAGAAAAGTACTTTGCTTTTTGTTTTTCCTTCTGATTTTGCACGACCTCAAATAGTTGAAAACCTATGATTTTCCTTTTTTATTATTATATTATTAAAATATGGAGTGCATAGATAAAGTCGATGTTTAAAATGTCAGGGTCCATCTTTTCCATCACTTCCTGTGTTCAAGGCTTCAGTAAGCCTCTAACATAAGAGCGAGAACATCAACTTAGTGCTTCTGGCTCTCAACACAAAGGAAACTAATGAGGGTCTTGATGAAGCCCTGCCTGCCAGCCTCATGCCTTCCAGCTTGCCAGGTTTGCCCAGTCCTTGTTTTTGATAAAATCCATTCTTGTGGAGTTTCCAATGCCTACGCCCACAAGCAGAGGGAAGCCCAGCTGAGAGGCTGCCTCGTGCCAGGAACAGCTGGGCAGCCGCAGACCTGGGCAACAGACACAGAGCACTGACCCTGGGCAAGAGAGCAGTCAGCAGACAGAGCTGCGCTGAGGATCCTGAGCCCTCACCAAGCTGGTGGGCATTATGCGCGCCTTCCACCCTTCCCTCCCCACCAGCAACAGCAGCATCCGACAGAGACGGAGAAGCCCAGAACAAGTCCTCCTTGTGGCCTCCCAAACCTGGTTTTAGGAGGTAAGGGAGCTCAGGGCAAAGGAAAGTCTCAGCGTGTCCTGGTTTGAGATGTTGCTGTTGCTGCATGCTCCTCACACTATCCATCTCCTCTTCTCCCACTCTCAGCCTTTACACCTTGCTCTATGGGTCGGTCCCTGTGTTGGCTGCGCAGTGGGATTGCTGGGCTGGGCTGGGTCAGAGGCACTAACACATGGCAAATAATAACAATGTAATAATATAGGAAGTAACACAAAATGGAAGTAAAAGCTGCTTTAACTTGCCCTGGTGTAACCACGCACTGTAGATATTCCGCAAGCAAGTACCATAATGATTGGCATTAAAAGTATCTCAGTTAGGGTGTAATTTTATATTTTGTATGTACTGAAACACCCAGCCAGATGTGGCTGAATTAAGGATATGGTTTTGCCGTTTTACATTTAAAAGAGACAATTCACTTTAATTACTACAGTTTTTCCTTACTTTTGAATATAGCACCTACAGTAAAACAAAACCAGCTCTTATTGTCCTTGTACAACTTCCAAAATCCAAAAGGATCAGTTATATCTGTAGGAAGCAAAGCCCCCTGCTATTGACACCGTATCCTGCCTGCAGCTTCTCTGGATCTGATACATCTGTGGAGCCATTAGCAGTGAGTGCCTTTTATGAGACATTGCCTCTGATATTATTATCAGACTCTCCAGACACGATATCATGAGAGCGCTGTCAGTGTGGTGCTGTGATACAGTATGCCACTGAATTTTTCCATAACGTAGCTGAAACTGTCACAAGAAATAACTTAGTACGGGTGGTATGTGAGTGCACACAGCTTGTGTGCTGGGGGAGTTGTTTAGAGTAGTGAAAAGCACAATTTCACAGTAAGAACTAAGGGACTTAGTCTGCATTTCTTTTATTGTTGCCAATGGCAGCTTCTTTTATCCAGAGAGATTAAAATATGCCTTTAAGTGCTTGCAAAGCCCTGGAATGTGTGGTTTACAACAGTATTAAGAACTGACCTATAATTACAAATAGACGTGGCACTAGTAATTTATTTGGTAAGCTTCTGAAATGCTGACTGTTTCATTCCTTCTTATAGATTGAATTTAGGTTGTACAACAACAGGCAAAGCAGAAGGTCATGGTTTCCCCCCGCCTCCCCTTCCCCTGGGAATTCAAACAAAGCATGTTATTTCTGCATGCAGCCTGGATCTGAATGTTTCCTTTCCTTCAGAATCCACAGTACCAAAGCACCCCCAGATCTGTCTAACCCAAGCCGATGCTGGTCAGTTGTTTTTTATGTGATACTCTCACTGGCAGAGGTTGTCCACTTTATAGCAATGGTGACTGTAGATAAAGGAAGAGGTCAAGAAGGTAACTTTAAAAAGATCAGTTATAGCTTATAGACACCACCTTGCTGTACAAGTCCTCTCTTGATAGAAAGCCTTGCCACCTTTGCAAGCATCAGAGAAGTCCAGACAATGATTGCTTTCCCTGTGCCATGTGAAAAGACTTTAACAGAGATCAGCCCGCAGAGAACGGAGGCCTTTGTCTTTACAGTTAATTTGATGTACTTGCTCAGCCACTCATGTGAGACTGAAATGTACCCATCACCTATGACCAGAGGACTAGCCCTCAAAACAGGGCTTAGAGAGTGAAACTGGGAGCTCTGCCTTTTATGTATAAATTGGTGACTGATTTTGTTGCTATTGTTGTAAGGTTTAAAGGTCATCTCAAGCCAGTTTTTGTAAAGTAATCAAATTTTCAGTATTGTATTGAACATTAAGAAGTGAAATCCATTTGGGCTTCTTTTAAATCAAGGTTCATGCAAAACCCATTAGAATTTTGTTGCAAGAAAAGCAACTTGTAATTTTCCATCAGACTGTCATTGTTATACAAATGTCATTGATTCTTATATTAATCAAGTTGTGTAAAGAAAAGGAGTGAGAGGGACTGGGCAACTGTGCTTTCTTGAAAGAATTTAGAAAATGTTACTTTCATCGCATATGTTGACCCACTTACTTCAGCAATGGCATATTCAGAACTGGAATCCCGGAGACTGAGAATTATGGCTACAGCAGAAAATTAAGCTGACAAGACAAGCTTCTGTCAAGAAAGCATAATTTGAGAATTTCAGGTTCAAGAGTTACATCAGAATTCTTAATGTCAGTCCTAAATAATGAAAGAGATGATTTCAGGATTGCCATTTTGCAAAGAGGTAGGTACTAGCTGGATCAGTTGTTATTACGCTTTTTCACCACTTTCTTCATCATGGTCCTCACAATTCATGAAATGACATTAGCCAAAACTGTGACTCCTTCAAAACGCTTTTTCTTTAAGCGTGAGAATTTCTCTTTACCAAATATTATGACAAGGAAAATGGTAATAAAATTGCATGATCTCTTTTAATTGGTGTTTACTATAAGGTCAAAGTGTCATGACGCAGTATGCTAAAAGTAGACGCTGGAAATGGATGATGCTCACAACACTTATTAGAAAGGAAGCTAGAAGAGTCTCTTCTTACGCAGGTGGAAACCCCACCGCCTGTGCCCCAAGCTAGATGGTGATGGGTCTGTTCCAATCTGGAAGTGATTTTAGTAGTGGTAGTCAAGTGCTGTAACTAATTCAGTAGGGCCTGCTGATAGTTCTGCTGAAAGACGAACTACTACCTCAGGCCCACTGCCACGCCAAAGCACCATATAGCTTCAGCTGTCCAGAGCAGCCAGGGCAAGTATTGGTCTCCTTCAAGCCTCTCATACAGGCATGCTCTCAGTGTCAAACTCAGAAATTTAGTCCTAAATTTGCCACTCATTTGCTATTTTTAACTTTAAGAAATTGCAACTATTCCATCACAGATTTTCCCAGGAGTAAGAAAGGAGATAAGCCATCTGAATATTGGAAAGGGTTTACAGAGAATAATTTAGGTTGGCAGTGAGTTCTGGAGGTGGACATGAAGGGTGTTTTTAGGCTTGCCAACTCTTTAGAAATCACTGTTTTAAGTAATTTGGATGTTCACACAGATAAATATAGATACCTGTATTTTAAGGAGAAGAAGCAGTGGAAGGAACAGAAAGTTTCAGTGAAGCAATCATGTGCCAACCTACACAGGAATAGGGAGACAGTTTAGCCCAGTCTCTGGCCAGAGGCACAGTACTAAAAAGACAAATCAAGACACATAAATTGGTGAGTAGGTCATTCAGAAATGACCAAACACCTTCAGAAAAGGTACCCATTTTCATGAATGTGACAAAAGTTCACTTACATTTTTTCTCTATATTTTTTTTAATCGTGTTTTCAGTGATTCTTGGCTTTCTGTCTCTCTCAGTAGAGAGGCAGAAGGGTGCTTTTGATTCTGGTAACCACATCATCAAACAGTATATAGTACACCCATAGAAAAGGCAAAGGAAAAGCACGTTGTATTCTTTCTGGTACTTCCTTACCTCTGCTTGATCTCACTTGAATGCTCTAGCCCTCTCTGTTAATACAAAAGAATGGACTGATCACATACGTCAAACACCGGACTGTGACTGTCAAGTGCTTATAGCAGTCTTCACAGAGGAAAATTCACAGGTAAGCTGTTGGCTGTAGTATCTTCTTACAAATCACTTTATATTAGTTACTGCGTGGACAATGAGCATATTCACATAGGGCTTTTCAGGGGAAATTCACACCAACAAAAAAGAGCTGAATTTGATGGTTATTTGTTATAAATAAATAATGGAGATTGTCCAGCAGCAGCAGAGGAAAGACAAATTCATCATCTTTTCTTCATGGATATAAAGGAGGTAGCATGACAGTCTTTACAGAAAAAAAAAGTAGATCACATTAAATTTGCAGTTGCAAACGGGAAAGTAACAGTAGAGGTTTAAGTTACAAAGAAAACATGTTGTCAAAGACTTCTAGAAGCAAAGAGCTTCTAGAGAGCTGAAATATGGAAGAGCCTTACTCATTCCAGTTACAGGCATGAAAAAATTCTGGGTGATAGAAATAGAGCATAAACGTCCATGACTAAATCTACACTTATTTCACGTGCCAAAGGGTAGTACACAAACAGCTTTGTGGATATTTTAATCTCCATACTGTCCAACCTTGGCCTGAGTTCTTCTGTAATCCATTTCTTATTTGGTATCTTTTCTTTCCTTTTACTGCCCATTTTGCCTGCGGCCTGCTTACTTTGGCTGGTTATCCCTTTAGTCTTCTCTACCATCCTGTGAACAGAGACCCCTTCTTCTCTACTTTATAATAACCCAGTTGTGACTGCGTACTTCACAGATCTCGCTTTGAATCAAATTTCATGGAGAATATAGTGAAAGATACAATGAGTGATTTCTTGGATAATGTTACTGGGTATTTTATACTTTCAGAAAAGGTGATCACAAAGGACAGGTGAACTTTCCATCATTGTATTTTTGTTTTCCAAAGGCATACCAGTTTTCTGTGGTTGTTAAAGTTGACCAGACAGTATGTAAATTCTGCTGTGCTTGCAATACCTTAACACCTCAGGGGTGTCAACGTTTCAGGAGGGGAGCTGGGGAGGAGGTAGTTGTATGCCTTTTGCCATTTCTCATCACCCCCAATATCAAAATGTGCGATGCACGAACCATTAGGGTCTTCAAATATTTCAACTTATCACAGAGTACAAGTACTTAGGTTTGCTCTTCTTATGTACAAAAAAGGTCTGATGTTCTATGCTTTATTTACCACTAAATTTTCTTTTTAAAACAAATGCATTTACTTGCATGCTCAAACATGAGCTGATAGGTCTGACTCCTGCCCTACTTTTCAAACTGTGCTAGTCTCCTTGAGTGGAAGTCTTATATGATAACTTTTCATGAATTGGGCTTCCAGGATTATAACTGAGGAAAACACTGACTTATAAAGGTGTTCTTTCATGCATAAGGAGAAAGGTTTATCCAGCTTGATCCTATTATAGACTCTGTTAGCACAGCTTATACTATTACCATGGCAGTGCTCCCTAATGCTTCTGTAGCTAAAAATCTGTCAGCATTTCCCCAACACTCATCTCTTTGAACAACACCCACCATGCGTTTTAAACAATTTGCTTTGGCTAAACAAGGCAAACAGATACTTATAACTGTAGTTGTGTGAGACCGTAGGCTGCATTATGTACATTAAAAATGCAAAATAACATCAAAAGCTTGTGAACAAAAAAATATAGTGGTGATGAACTTCTTCCTTGGTTTTAAGAATGACAGCTTAGTGGAATAAATAAGTGCCTATTTCCATCAACTATCTGCATTTTTGTCTTACCACATAATGTCCTCCTTAAATCTAAAAAAAGAATGAAAACCTAGGCTTATTCCACTCTGAAATAAAGCATTGATTTTAAAAATGTTTGTCTAGCAGAACTGAGGGATCTGATACTTCAGGTCTAATCTGCAATCTAACCCCATTTATACAAACCTGAACATATCTTGTTATTTTAAACAGTGACAACAGTTTAATTTCAGAAGTATAGAATTACATCAAATAAAACATTTCCTTTTTTAGCAGTTGTTGCACTCTCTGAATCCCTCAAAAAGATCTGACCTTTATGGGTCTGCCTCACAGGATATGCAAAATGCAAACATAGGTTAAATGGCAAACGTGGTGACTTTTGCAGTATGGAAACATGGCATCTTTGAAGTAAAATCCTGACCCCAGTGAAGCCAGTGAAAATTTTGTCTTTTTCTTTTTCACCAGAGCCAGAATTACACTCTGCATGGGAGCTTCCAACACTTTGACAACCCACTTTGTGGGTTGTACATCTTTTTTTAAAAAAAAACACAACATGCACTGAAAAGGATTGTTTCAACTTCTCTTCACCATGCATTTAGTGATAGTGTCCAGTTTAC